>NC_141710.1:25313559-25315160 GCF_971803275.1 Cyanistes caeruleus | reverse complement strand
ACCCTCGGAGTATACCCTAACCCTAACCCTAACCCTAACCCTAACCCTAACCCTAACCCTAACCCTAACCCTAACCCTAACCCTAACCCTAACCCTAACCCTAACCCTAACCCTAACCCTAACCCTAACCCTAACCCTAACCCTAACCCTAACCCTAACCCTAACCCTAACCCTAACCCTAACCCTAACCCTAACCCTAACCCTAACCCTAACCCTAACCCTAACCCTAACCCTAACCCTAACCCTAACCCTAACCCTAACCCTAACCCTAACCCTAACCCTAACCCTAACCCTAACCCTAACCCTAACCCTAACCCTAACCCTAACCCTAACCCTAACCCTAACCCTAACCCCTAACCCTAACCCTAACCCTAACCCTAACCCTAACCCTAACCCTAACCCTAACCCTAACCCTAACCCTAACCCTAACCCTAACCCTAACCCTAACCCTAACCCTAACCCTAACCCTAACCCTAACCCTAACCCTAACCCTAACCCTAACCCTAACCCTAACCCTAACCCTAACCCTAACCCTAACCCTAACCCTAACCCTAACCCTAACCCTAACCCTAACCCTAACCCTAACCCTAACCCTAACCCTAACCCTAACCCTAACCCTAACCCTAACCCTAACCCTAACCCTAACCCTAACCCTAACCCTAACCCTAACCCTAACCCTAACCCTAACCCTAACCCTAACCCTAACCCTAACCCTAACCCTAACCCTAACCCTAACCCTAACCCTAACCCTAACCCTAACCCTAACCCTAACCCTAACCCTAACCCTAACCCTAACCCTAACCCTAACCCTAACCCTAACCCTAACCCTAACCCTAACCCTAACCCTAACCCTAACCCTAACCCTAACCCTAACCCTAACCCTAACCCTAACCCTAACCCTAACCCTAACCCTAACCCTAACCCTAACCCTAACCCTAACCCTAACCCTAACCCTAACCCTAACCCTAACCCTAACCCTAACCCTAACCCTAACCCTAACCCTAACCCTAACCCTAACCCTAACCCTAACCCTAACCCTAACCCTAACCCTAACCCTAACCCTAACCCTAACCCTAACCCTAACCCTAACCCTAACCCTAACCCTAACCCTAACCCTAACCCTAACCCTAACCCTAACCCTAACCCTAACCCCTAACCCTAACCCTAACCCTAACCCTAACCCTAACCCTAACCCTAACCCTAACCCTAACCCTAACCCTAACCCTAACCCTAACCCTAACCCTAACCCTAACCCTAACCCTAACCCTAACCCTAACCCTAACCCTAACCCTAACCCTAACCCTAACCCTAACCCTAACCCTAACCCTAACCCTAACCCTAACCCTAACCCTAACCCTAACCCTAACCCTAACCCTAACCCTAACCCTAACCCTAACCCTAACCCTAACCCTAACCCTAACCCTAACCCTAACCCTAACCCTAACCCTAACCCTAACCCTAACCCTAACCCTAACCCTAACCCTAACCCTAACCCTAACCCTAACCCTAACCCTAACCCTAACCCTAACCCTAACCCTAACCCTAACCCTAACCCTAACCCTAACCCTAACCCTAACCCTAACCCTAACCCTAACCCTAAC
>NC_141710.1:22019115-22293359 GCF_971803275.1 Cyanistes caeruleus | reverse complement strand
AAGCAGAAGCTGAAATCCTGGGGCAAAAAGGAGGCAGAGCAAGAGCTGGAGTGTGACAAGAAAGGACAAAACTTTGGATATTAAAAAAATAACAAAAGACACCCAGCACACACCAGCAGTGTCACCCACGTCAGAAGAAAACGTGTTTCCTTCTGAAGATGAGAAAGGGAAGTCAAGAAGTCATAATTTTCATCTGGAACATCAAACATTAAGCTGATTTCCTTTAGATAAAACCGTGTTAACATCTGGATTGTTAATTATGAAGCAGATGACAGCTGACAGCAGATGTCAATTGGGTATTTAGAGAGGATTCCACTGATCAAAAATGAAATGTTTTATCTCCCCAAATAAAAGACACATAAAACAGATCCTAACAGCGTTGCAGGGGAATGAAGCAAGTTTAAAACTCTGTATTTAGAAGTGGGTTTTTATAAGCTATCATATTAAACCCCTCTTATACATCCAGCACAAAATTAATAATGGAAACATGCCTGAATCCTTTCAGTCAACATCACTCAGTGCTTCATGGGAATATGATAAAAGCTGTCAACAGAATTATATAAAGGAATCAGGATTAGTGGTGTCGTTGTGGAAACTGATAGCAAAGTTTCTACTGAGCAAAGTTTTGTTCCTGATACTTTCTGTCCATTCTCACCCAACTTTTCAGTACAATAACAAGGGGTGCACATCCAAATATGCTTTTTTGCCCTTTGATCCTTCCTCCCAAAAACACGTCACAGTTCGATGATTGTTTTCTTAAATATCCTTTTACTTCATTTTGCATTTATTGATTTGTTTTTAAGGGGATGAATTGTGCTGTTTGACAAGGCTCAGAAATATTTTATAGCTGTCACTCATTACTCTGAATTTCAATAATCCGTGGCACCTCCTTGTCCTTTAAAAAATTGGCAGCACTCTGTGGTTTTTATTAAAATATCTGTGATGCTTCTTTTTAATTTGTCAGACAAGGGGTGGCACAGGTGGCAATGCAGAATAGGAGGCTTCATCTGAAACAGAAATAACCTCCAAGGACATTACCCTGCTGTCTGTGTTTATTCAAATCCTCCTGACTTTTGTGAGAATTCTGAGTACCAGCCCAGGTTCTTTTCACCTTTCCAGCAGGTAAACAATAATTTTCATCTGCTCTGATAAATTCCTGTCATTTCACTCCCACCTTCCTCAGGGAAATCTGGAAGAAGTAAAAATACCCACTCAGTTAAAACCTGACTTAATAAATCAGCACATCCCAAACAACCTTGGAAGTTTAAGGGGTGCCTGTTCCTGTTACCAGCACCAACAACAACCAGAGCTGAGCAGAAAGCAGCCAAAGACATGAATATATCAGACAGGCCACAGCAGCGTGACCTAAACCAATAATTACTTCTTTGGAAAGCTGAAACCCCAGCAGAAAAGCAGATTTTTCAGGTAAATAAACATGTCCAGATTGACTTGGAAGCATTTGCAGCTGGGACAGAGGAGTTGTCATCGGAGTGAAAATAAATGAGTGTTCTCAGAATTAATATAAAGCCTCATCTCATCTTGCAGCCTGAGAAAAACTAATCAAATCAAATAATTTATTCAAGGAATAGCAACTGGAGGACAGCTGTCATCTCAATTAAATGGGCTCCTATGGCCAGTCATGCCACATCACTCCTCTCTTGACCCCAATCCATCCATTTATGTAGTTGTGAGCTGGAGAAACTCCTTAAAGGTAATTCTGTCTTCTGACCCCATCTCTGCCTTCTGGGAATTTAGTTTTGTCCCATCAAACTCTGTTTCTTGTCTAACCAGCTGATAACTTCCAGTCAAACCTGGTAATCTTTAAGGAGTCCTCAATGATTTGACCCTTTTTATACTTTCTTTTGAACTTGAAATTATTTTTAACTTAGAAATGAAAAGTAATTTCGTAAACGTGCAAAATGAAGGGGCATGGCTGAGAACTTGAAAAGTTTATCATGAAATAGAGGAATTCTAATAAAGGATTTGTAGTGATAAAAAAATAAAATCCCATTTGATTACACAGTTCTTCTGAAATTATTCAGTCTTTTGTTCACTTTGGTAAATGAATTTTTTAGTATCATAAAAATCATAGAATATCCTGAGTGGGAAGGGACCCACGAGGGTTATTTGAGTCCAAATTCCTTTGTTATGAATGTGAACATCAGCATTATTCTGAGTAAATACACAATTTTTGCAGTATATTTAATCTTACTTTCTTTAGCTCTATGTTCTTAAATGAATATCTCACAGTTTTTGCCAGAGAAAGTTGGGGTATTCTTCCTTGCCAGACTATTTTCCAAGAATTTCCTCTGGGATTTGACAATTGTGAAATCTGTTGAAAGGAATAAGGAAAATATGAGAGAAACTCATCATTGGGATGATTTAAAACATTCCCTTCACCAGATGTGTCTGGAACATGGAGATAATGAAGTCACACATCCTGCTGAAACATCATGTAAGAATAAAACATTTTATTGAACATGATAAAAGTAATATGAGATGTTAAAGTTTAAAACTCTCTCACATTGTAATTTGTAAGATTTTTATGGCCAATATCCATGCAAGGCATTGCTACAATAATCACTTAATTCCTGACTCCACAGAATTTAACTCCACAATCCAATGGCAAAGAGCAGAATTATTTTGATATTCTAACAGTTAGAGGATAGAGTGTCTCATTTAAACACAGGTGCACTTTGAACTACCTG
The DNA here is from genome assembly GCF_971803275.1 of Cyanistes caeruleus. Classification (NCBI taxonomy): domain Eukaryota; kingdom Metazoa; phylum Chordata; class Aves; order Passeriformes; family Paridae; genus Cyanistes; species Cyanistes caeruleus. Next base: position 22,290,651 of record NC_141710.1, on the reverse strand, counting down.
CTCTTCCACAATTTGGCTGGAAATTATCATAATTATACTGCACATAATTATTTTTCAACAGTTGTATGTTATATCTTTGTACAGAGATAGGGATATGTTCCAGCTGGGGAAAGTAACATATCAGAAGTGCATTAAAAAATGGGATCTCTTTCTAATTAGGCAGCTAATAAAAGTAGCTTAATAATCCTTTAGAGGAAAAAATATACTGATATCTTCTAAGGTTCAAATTTAAGACTTGATTTGTGTATAATATTCTAACCAGGAGTAGGAAAGGGATGTATCCTAGATAAAGATAGAAAGGGAAAGGCAGAGCCATTGGTTTTCACCTGGTGTGCTATGTTAAGACAGAATACAAGAAAGGAAAAAAAAAATTATTGTGGCTAAAATTTGATTATAGTCTGGTAAAAGAAATGCTTTGAAGTTTCTCTCCTCTCTAAAAAAAAATGAAATACTGAGGAGCAGTTTTTAATACCAAAAACCATGATGCACCTTCATAGGAAACATCCTATTATTAAAGGAATTCTGGAGCATTTATTCTGGAGGTCAGGCTGGATAAGGATAGGTTTCCTTTCGGTTCCCTCACACTTTTAATCTGAATTCTGTCAGACAAGAGGTGCCTGCTGCCATCAGCCCTGAAATGACCAACCTCATTTTTGAACAAACCAACTGGGAGGCAGAGACCGAGGGGTTTGTGGAAGAGCTGCTGCATAATGGGACTGCAGGAAAGGAAACTGTGGTGGCAGGAGCACAGTAAAGAGCTATAAAAACAGATAAACAAACAGAAAACACTGAATATTTCCAAAATCTGCTCAGCACAACCAGAAATGGCTCTTCCCTAACCCAAAGTAGGATTCAGCCTGCAAGAGAGCAGAGGCACAAACCATGGTGGCTGAAACACAATAAAGAGATATAAACACAAATGAACAAACAGAAAACACCGAATATTTCCAAAATCTTCTCAGCACAATCAGAAATGGCTCTTCCCTAACCCAAAACATGACTCAGCCTACAAGAGAACAGAAGCACAAACCAGCCTGAACAAAAACCTCCTTTGTGCTCTGGGCCGTTCTCAGTTCCTCTCCTTGAGTGAAGGAGTCGTGCCAAAGCTGCTCCCAGTCACATTTGTGCTGTTAACTGGGACCTGCACTGGAATTTCAGCTGCTGCCTTAATCAGCACTGCTGATTTGACCTTTTGTAGCTAAAATACGCCAGGTTTTAAGCACAGCAATTCAAGGGTGGCATCTCGAGGTGTCCTTTGTTGTGAGGCTCTTCCCCTTTGAAGCTTCCTGTGCATAAATCAGGATAATTTCTAGGCCTTCCATCAAAAAGCAATTTGTTTTCAGTGAGTTGAGATGGATGAGATTTAACTCATCAGGATTTCCACTGATACTGGTGGTGTGTTATGGAACATGAGGGCTCAAGGAAGGGACCTCGATTTTCCAGCCTTGGTCATAAATTGTGGAACAGAGCTGGGAGAGGAACCAGACTTTTATCTCATTTGTAAAACAAAATCTGTTGTTTTGTTCTACAGAGAAAGAAGATTCCTTAGACCATTTTCCAAAACCATAAGAACAATTTCTTTAGTGCCAAATCTACCAGAGCCCCAACTCGAAATCTGTAGAATTTCTGGTTTGGGCAATTTCTGGGAATTTCTTCTCAACATTTGTTTAATAATTACAGTCATCTCCACCTATTGCTCTGTAACATCCTATTTTTCACATCTTGCTTCCCAAGAGGTTCCTTGCTAGATCCACATAATTTCTTCTTTTTTTGTTTACCCTGTTACTTTTTTAAGCATTCCTTGATTTTAGGAATGTGATTCTTCCCTGCTACTTTTCAGCAGCTCCAGCATTTTCAGATTTTTCACATTTTTTTCCTCACTCTGCTGCTCTGATCTATTTTCCTGCAGCACAGCTGAAGTCTCACACTTAAGGGGAAGAAAATCTTAAAGAGAAGAAACTCTCTTTTGATTTCAGGCAGGATCAGATAAAATATTCCTCAGTCTGATCCTAGTCCTTAACTGATCAGTAGAGCAAAATATTTTGGATAAAGGCGCTTCTCTCCAAATAAGAACACTCCAGAATTTCTTTTTTGCTGCATCTCTTCAGTGGCTTTGCTGAATTTGTTGCAGGTTGGCATTTTGTATTTTCACAAAAGGCCAGAGGTTTCTGAACCAGCAATTGGAAAATCAGTCATTTTGGGTTCAAAATTTGGCTATTGAGTTTTTATTGAGTTGGAAAAGCACAGCTTGAGGCAGAAGGGAAAAATAAAGATAAAACATCTGATTGTTCTAAAAATTCATTGTTGAGCTGTGTTTACAATGCCTGAGTCAGGTGTTATCAGAATGCTGCATGTGCCATCTATTGCCAGTGTGTTCAATGGGAAGCTCAGGGGACTGGGAGTGAGATTTGAGCTTTTAATCTCAAAAGCCTCAAAAGTTATTTAAAACTTGACAAATGAGGTTATTGCAAAGCAACTTTAATATCAAGCAAGGCTTTCCCCCACATTCTTTTTCTGTACATGGTAAGGTTTTTGGACATATCTATGTTTTCCACCATCATATGGATGGGAAATGATTTGAGTTTAGAGATATTTTATGTATTTTTCAACTTGCTGTGAGTCCTTGAAAAGTACTTTTCTAAGAAAAAAAAAAAACAAACCTCCAAGAAAAAGCTGTTCAGACATCAAGTCATCTACTAAAGTTTAAGGAAATAAAAGAAATTCATCCTACTGAATGTTTTCTTTGGCTGAAGCAACCTTCATTCAACCTGGAAAAGGTTAAACATTGACACACGAGGTACTTCTCAGAAGCAAATTAAAAGAACTGGAAAATCACACGAAACAAATCACAGGGGTAATTAGGACAGAGCAATTTTCTGGATCTGTGCAGTGTAAAACACATCTTTTTAATGTCTAACTCCCTGCTCCATCCCAGTGGGAATTAACATTTCATGCAGAGATCACAGCCAAGTTAAAGGAACCCTGAATCCCTGCTTGGAGTTTCCTCTCCAAACTGTTCTATGCCCTGCAAAGTTTTGACTTCTGGAGGATTCTCTGGGTTTTTACCAGGTTTCCAGGCCACACATTTTGCTAAAATCAGGAAACCTGATGGTGTCTTGGCTTGACTGGGTAGGAACCTCCCTGGCCAGTGCCAGTGAGTGAGGAGCCACAGTGGCCACCATCAACTCCTGGACTGAGGAGAGAAAGTGTCATTGTTGGGGAACAGAGCAATAAATCACCTTCAGGGCTGAGAATGCAGCATTTGCATGGTTTGTTATTTGCATTTGTGTGGTTAAACTCCCCCGTGGGATGGGCAGGGAATTTTGTCAGGAGCTGCTTTATCTGCCGGAGTCAAAGTCATTATCCACTCTGAAGTCTGTCAGTGTTTGTTCCAGTGATAGAAACACCAGGGAATTCTGTTTCAAATTCTTAACTGAATCTGAACTGTTAGTTTAGTAAAAAAAAAATAAAAAATTAAATTGCTCTTGTCTACTCTGGAAAAAAGTGCTCCTTAGGTTTTCGAGGATATACTCTCAACTGCAATATCAAATAATCCTGGCATTGCACATCAAAGGAAGCCATGGATGACCAGATAAAAATTATCCAGAGGCATTTTGTGAAATGACTTGCCTGAACTTTCAAAACAGATTCGCTTTTCGCACAGCAGTGACAACTCCATATTTAACACTTATTAACACAATCTTATTTAATCAGCAGATTGGCAAAGACATCTTAGGCTTCTCCTGGGTTCTACAAGAAACAGATTCAGACAGAGTTAGGAGAAATAGAGCACAAACAGGATTTGGAAACTTTGGTGCTTTGCCTTCTCAAATTATTCACTGGAATAAGCTTCCTTGTACATCAAACCTGATGGGTCACTCCAGTTTTACTTTGGGGATTTGTAGAGACAAAGAGCTTTGACCAACCACAGATGGATTTTCACATGACCTGCTACATAGATTTTCCTTTAAGTGAATACTTTTTGTTATGAATCCACCTTGCTCTTCAAATTCAGAAATATTTCTCTTTTCACCAGGATGATAAAATGGTGTTTTTCAGTGCTTTAATAAAATTACATTCTGCCAAGATGAGCAGTGAAAAAGGGAAGCAGAACTGGTGGTGATCTTTCTGATCCAGGTGGGAGTGCACAAAGCATCCAATCCAGATTTCTGTTTAAAGGTAACATTTTCCACCGTGGCCAGGCATTGTCAAATAAATTTTGCAAAATACCCAGGAAATAAAGAGGCACAAGTGGAAAGGCTCTGAGGCTCCATAAATCTGGGAGCAGGAGGTAGCTGTGAACTGAGAGAATATAACGGGTGCTTACCCTGTTATTGGGTTTTTTTCCTTTATTTATTTCCTTGGCACCAATTATTGGCCACCATTAGGGATAAAATACTGGAGAACTGGTGCCTTTGGTGTGCCCCTGTTCACACAGCACACAAATAAATGTAATGCCCACACCAGGGTGAAGCTGAAGGCAAGAGGAGATGAGGATTCTTCTCTTTTATGGCATTTCACTGTGGAGAGAAGAAAAATGAAATGACCTTTATGAAGGAAATGAGGAAGAATCCTCACAGCTCAGTAAAACCACAATGTCTGATTCTCTTAAATAAATTGCAGCATTGGAAACCCCATCAAAACCCTGTATTAGGATTTTTTTTTTAATATTGCAAATTGCTGCAAATTAATGTCTCCAGTGGCTGCCAAACCCATCTGACAGTGCTACTGTTGTAAGAAACTATTTGGAAAAATGTTTTGCTTGTTAACACTCACCAAATTTGATCTGTCAAATTCAAGCTGTTCCAAGCACTGAAACAAAGAGCTAAGAGAAGAAAATTATTGTATAATGGAGAAGAGAAACTCAAACCTGATAAATAATCAAAGAAAGAAAAGTGACTAAAACAATGACTTTCTATATTTGTATTTTTCCTTTTGAGTGATTAGGGATAAAGGATGAAAATTATGTGATTTATATCTTAGAAAAAGAATTTTTCTTTTCTTTATTTAGACAATAAAACTAACAGAAACCTGGAGAGCAAATTGATGTCACCAAGTGTTTTTTTGTCTAAAGTTGAAAAGGAAGGAGGAGGACTGGCAGGAAACTTTGAGTTTCTGCTCTTTTTAACCAGAATAAGTTTTCTGATCTTTGTGTTGTTATTTCTGGTGCTGTGAAGTCATTTAAATATGATGGCATTTCTCATCTTTTCAGCTGGGGAGGATTCATTTGACAGGTTCAGATGGGTGTGGATGGATGTATAGGAACCAGATATATTTTCACCATAATCCAGAGTATCAGAAGGTGCAGTTCAGTATCCCAGAATTAGTTTACTTACATTTAAAATCCAATTATCCTCGTAATCCACTGCTCTCATGTTGCTGATCAATCTCTACCTTTGTCTTGTCTTTAGCATACATTCTGTCCTAGAAATCCAAGTGTTGATTGACTTTCTTTAATTTGGGTGGATATAACATATTCACATTTATTTCGTTTCAGCTAGTGCATTATTTCTCCTTCAGTTTGATTCACAACATGAAAATTAGTATTTGCTACTTCTATTTACTGTTAACATTACCAGTAAATAATAAATGCTGCTGTAATGAAAGTTGTGACTGCTTTCCACACAGATCTCCTTTGTAACTAAAACCAGTCTTTGATCTTACAACGATATTTTAGAGTCTTCACTGAGCTTTCCCAGACAAAGGCTCTCTGGTTTTCCAAAGGAAAAATTAAATTCTAGATGAAAGTCACTAACATTTAATATGAATTGAGAATGCTGCTGTATTTTCAGTTCTTGACACTAGTGATGGCTTTTAAGCAATTGTAGCACCGGGATATTGTGCAACTCTGTAAGATATTTCATTCCTCCTTAATTATACTGCAAATGTTTCATAGCAACATGCTAAGGGAAATAAAAGATTAAACCTTCCTGGGATCACAGAAATGCTCTCCCAGTGTTTCCCTGTTCCACAGGCAAAGCAGCAAATTCCGACCCTGATCTTCCCCAACCTTGTCCTGTGTCAGGGTTATTTGGAAGATTTTTGTGCAGACCATGGGGTGGGATATTTGGGATGGAACTCCCACAGCCACACAGGATTTGTTTGTGAACTCTCAGAATTTGCTGATCCTCCACTCTGGAGTATCTGTTCCACTGGATTCACCCTTGGATTTCCCTGGATTTTCCTGGGTGCAGGATTTCAGCCCTGCACTTGTACATATTGAAACATCTCTGCAGTGTTTGCCATGATCTCTCTACAGCTGCTTACTCCCTGTCTGCCTTTGGCACAGGAGCCTTTCATCTCCTCACTGATGCTCAACTGCTTGTTTTGATTCCTGGGAACTTGTGTAGCAAACACTGCACTCCCCCACAATTCCAAAGACACCGGGTCTGTACGAGACTGTCTGTGGGATGGTGTTTACATCAGAGGTGGTTATAAATAAGAAACTCAGTATTTTTTTTCATTTTCACGATCCACAGTTGTATTTAACAGTGTACATTCTGTAGAATAGAAGATGTCTCTTGGCTGCTGCTGCTGGCTTGGATTTCCCTTTTCTTTCCTCGAAGGACACTGCAGGGATCAGATTATTTCACAGCAGCCACTCCACAGCCTTAACTCTTTTTATCCTTTCATTATTCTGGCCATTAGGAACATTGGAACTTCATTCCAAACCCTGATTTTACTCAGGAACACAGCAGCAGCAACCCCAGTCCCTGGAGGTGAGCGAGGAGAGAACAATTTGGAATTTCCAGCAGCGATTTTTGACACCAGCCAGGAAACTCAGGTCATTCCACTGCTACCTGCAGTTCTTTCTTCCAGGGAGAGGAGAAACTTTCAGCTCAGCAGCTTCTCATTCTGCAGCTCTGGAAGAGCTGAGCTGCTTCTGAGAGTTGAGCCTAAATGGAGCAGAAGGGGCCGTGCCCCCAGGAAAAGGTCGGGAAGCGCAGTCCGTGGGGAAGTCACACGGAGTTACTGGAGGAGCTGCTGCTCCCTGTTCTTTGCAGCACTGGAGCACAAGATTTCTACTTCAGGCAGCTCAAAGTTCCTGCTGACTTAGCCTGAGACAGAGGGAAAAGCAGAGAGGTGAAGGAGAGCTGGGAGAAGAGCTCGTCCCATGGAACAGCTCCAGTCCCTAACGTGGAACCCGCAGCATCAACCCAAAAACCTGCCCAGGGAACAGGGATACACCAAAATCTCCATTTCTGTTGCAGAGCAGAATTGAGTGACAAAGCAGGAATTCTCACAGGAAGCAGCAGGTTGGAAGACAAACACTTGGCCTAAGTCTGGAAAACTCTGGGTGGGGTTTAATGAGCTCCCCTGGCTGCCACAGCCACACTTCACCAAAGAGATTTTAAGGAAGAGTGGCTGCTCCTTCACTTTCTCCCAATTAAAAAGAATCTGAACAGATTTATCCCATTTGACTGAACCTACCACAGCTTGAAAAGAAAATGGTTTATGGAAATGCTGATGGATCAGGAGAAAGAATAGAAGATTTTGGAAGTTACTTGAATTAGCCAATTTTCATCTTCATTTATCCAGGCACATATGGATGGTTCCATAAACAACAAAAACCCAACAAACCAGCAAAAAAAACACCAAATTGGTCTCTTTAGGGTATGAGGTCCAAATGAGCTAAGAGTCCTCTGAAATCTGGTTCATCACTTATGAAACCTGAGTTTTCATTCTTTGGAAAACGTCATCTTGAGAGAGCTGATATATTCCTGTTAAAGGTAGGATGCAGAAGAAGTTTTAATCAAGTTATGATTCATTAAATAACAATCCTGGAGATTTGTTTTCTCTGTTTGTCATCAAAATTAGAGGCCTGACTTGGGGGGGGGTGGTGGTGTTTGCAGTATTGGTGAGTTTTCCAGTATGAAATCATGGGGTTTATTTCAATTAAATCAAAGTTCCTTTTTTCTTCCCTCAGATAAAATTACCTGAAGTGAGTTTCTAAAATTCCCATTTTTTTACCTCAACATCACAAGGCAGGCTTGTTCTAGGGATTGAAAATCACGACAAATGAGGAAATTGTCACTTTAGAGCGTGCCTGAAGCTGATTATCCATATGATGATATTGGGCCTGTTGAACAAGGACAGCTCCTCATCACTGGGGAAGTTTTACATTCTGGGAAGTTTTACAGCAGTTTTATTTCATGGGAACTTTCTTCCCATGTCTCCTGAATATCAAAATACATGTTGGGCTGTAAACAGACCTCAGTTTTGGATGTAAATATTCAAACCCCTGAAGGCTGAGTTAATAAGTTAGAGAAGCTTATTCAAGGGAGAAGAAAGAGCCTACTTAGGCTGTCAATACAATTCACAAAATGAATTTTTGTGCTCTGTCAAGGGAATGTTGGAGTCAATATCCGCTGCACAGAAAATGTCAAACTCTGTAGGAGTACAGAGCTGTCTTTTTTGCACCACTGTTTTCAGAAAGGTGGAAGCTCTTCTGCCTTTAAAATGACAGCGATAGTTTGGAAGCTTTTAAACTTTTGTATTGAAAAGCTGGGAAATTTAAGAATTTTTTCTTCTTCCCATTTTTATTTTTTTTTTCCCCCAGAGCCTGGGCACATTGCCAAAAGGGCAAGAGTTTGCTGTGGAGTGATATGAACAAGACTGAAGAAGAAATGATGTGGAAATGCAGGATGAATTAGCACAGGTAGCAGAGGGATGCAGTGCCACATCCCTGATCCCTGCCAGCCTCCCAGGGTGGGCTGGGGGGACACCACTGATCCCAAAATCACACCTGTCTGAAGAGGGGCACAAGTCTCTGACTCCTCAACATTGCACTTGTCAGAGATCAGTGGGAGAGGGTAGGAATTTTAACTGGGAATAAAGAAACCCAGAGCTGAAATAAGCTCCTGTCCCGGTGCAGGCCTTAAATTCATCATTCCCTGGGATGACAAGGAGAGGGTGACACAGAGGAGCTGCTGCTGCTGGGCCAGGGCGTAGCTGTGCTCTGTGTGACACCTCTGTCACCTGAGAGGAGCACTTTTGCCCAGGATTTTGGAGTCCACAACACACTTTAGGAGAAGCCTGAGTGGGATCCAAGCATGACTCGTGTGACATGAGCACCTCAGCAGATCTTTCCATGCACTGCAGTGGCACAAAACTGCCTCCAGCTTCAATGGATAGAAGAGAGGAAGAAGAGAGGAGTTTTCCCTGCTCTGTTCCAAGATCTCCCCTTTGCAGGAGCTGCCCAGCAGCACCTGAGCCTGCAGTGAGGGTCCATCCATGAGCACCAGGCATTACAGAGCTGTGGAAAAGTCTGGAAAGAATCAAACACCTCACTTATAACCATTTCTTTTCATTGTAATACACTTTTTTAAACTTCATTCCAGTAATTAGCAAAACCTAGGGTCTTCCCTGTTAGGACATCCTGGATTGGCAGACTGTGTAAGATTTGGGGGTAAATCATTTTTACCTCAGAAAAATAACCATTTGCAAGTTCCAAACGCCTGTTATGGCTTCTGAGAAGGTTGATGGCATTTCTTTCAGAGGTGGATATGGACACCTAATGACAGTTTGTCCTGGGAATAATGGCAGGTCTGTAAATCTGGATATCTGGGATGATCTGTCACCTTCCTTTAAGGAATTTTGGTTTGTTTTTTTATGCTACAAAGATTTATCCTGTGCATGTTCAGCACCGTGCTCTTAATTCTGCCCAGTCCTTGCAAGTGCCACAAAACATGAATACTAAAGGCAGTATTTAACATAATTGGAATTAATCCACACTCTGGGCTTTTTTCTTCACACTTTCTAGGATTGTGCCATTAGAATTTTTTCTTTCCTGGAAATCTGCTCTGAAAGGCCTAAACTGTCCCTTGGAGTCAGAGAGGATCTGAAAGCAAGTGCAAGACTTTTTTTTCCTCATAAAGAGAGTAAATTCCTGACATTCCTCTCCTGCCTAAGTCCTTCCATCCCATCAGATGTGAATCAAACATTCAAACATTTCTCACCTGCTTTTCTTCATATTTTCCCCATCTCTTCCTCACAAAAAGCTGTAAGAGCCCGTCCCACAGACCAATTATCTGTCTCATTAAATGACACTGATCAATGAGTCCATCTGGTCCCTGGCCATGTTCTCAGTTCACAAGGAGGGGGAGGGAATTGGGTTTAATTTAAAGTCAAGGCTTTAGGTCGGGCTGCATGACCTCAGCCTTGTCTGGAGCAGGAATGAGCTGGTGCTGGACACCCGAGCTGGGCTTTAACTCCCCTGCTCCCTGCTCAGAGGTCCTGCATCACCTCATGCCCATCAATGCCTGATGACAACAATGCCACCAGAGTTTCACCTGTCTTCCCCTGGCAGCTCAAGGGTTTCCACCGTGGCTCACTCACCCACTTCAGCAAATCTCGCCTGGTCCTTAAGAAAATGAGTTAGACAAACAGAGGGGGAAGTCCATCCTCACCTGGCCAGGCAGCAGAAACAGCTGCAGATTTCCCATCTGGATGTCAGAAGAGAGAAGATGATTATTGATGAACTGGGCTTTGTACACGCTCTTTAAACCTCATGGAAGATTTTCAGCTTTTGCATCCAGGAGAGCAAAGTAGGCACCGATATTCTTCATCTTCACCTTCCTGGGGAGGAGCCTGCAAGGATGTGTTAAATTACTGGAATTCTTAGTTCAGTTCAGACTGGTTTGATGCCTACAACCCCACAGATCCAGCCCTTCCTGGGCATCACCAGGAGCAAGGATTTCATCAGCCTGGCTGCATTTCATTTTCCTCAGGTGACTCTTGGCTGTCAGTCACTGAGGCGCTGCCTGGACCTGGAATTCTTTGATCTGGGCTAAATCCCAGCAAGTAAAACAAGCTTTACAGAAGTTTTCTTTGGTGTGAACAGCAAAATCCCATGGTTTGGGATTGAAAAATTCAATGTGAGGTTTGGCATTCTTTGAATACAACAGATCCACAGCTGGTATGGATTTGATCAATGTTATGTTCACAGATAAGTGATTTTATTTTCATTTAAAATTTCTCTTTTGAGACAGGACTTCAAGCTATGGCCCATGGTACTTCTCTTACTATGTAAAAATAGATTTGATTCCAGCATTTTACATAAATAAATGGTAAAAGTGTTCCTTAAAGCAAGATGCCATATACTGAGATGAGTATATGAGGTCTGAAAGAAATGAAAACTCCGACTTTCAAAGCCATACTCTGGTGGGCTGACATTTAACTTTAATTTTCTGCAAGTCAGTCAAAAATATGGACTCCACATTCCAGGGAAGGGACAGACAAGAACTTATGAGAGGGTCAAATAGCAATAGTTGCCAATAGTAAAATTTATATTAATATTTGCCCTCTCCAGCTCCTCCAGGCGAAGATCTCTCCAGTGAAGTCTATTTGAATTATACAGAAAAAGAACATGATTATTACAATCTGGAGAAACTGATTAACATAAAATCATGAATAGCTGTACTTACCCAGGAAAGGAGATAATAGTCCTTTTCTTAAAGAATGACCTAAAAAGTGCAGCTTAGTTTTGAAAAGTTACAATTACTTCATCTATTTGAAAATTAAAAAAAAATAAAAAAATAAAAATATTACAGAACTATTAAATTGTGAATTTTAAAACAACAGGGAAAAGCAAAAAATTATTTACTTGAAACTAGATATAGAAAAAAATTAGGGAAAAAAAAAACTCAACAAGTTCATACCTATTAAGAACAGAGCTCTGCCTCTCCACGTGAAGAAATCCACAGGCTCCTCCTTTTCTGCTCCTTCTCTTCCACCTTCCCCATCCCCAGCATCTGACACCTGCCTCCTTCCACCCCATCCTTGGCTCCATCCTGCATCCTGCTGCTCTCCACAGCAGGACCTTCCCTCTGCTCTACCTGCAAGCTTCTTTCTCTAGAATTAATTTAAGTGCTGGAAGAATCGCCTGGAGCAATTAAAATGAAGGAATCAAACAGAACAGTTCTCCAGATAACATTTACCAGCCTCCAGCAGAGTGAGAATGTCAATATGGCTTGATGGGGGTTCATTTGGAGCGGAGGAAATGAGTTAAAAAATCACAGAAAGCCCCAGATTCTCCCACAGCAAAACAATCTCTGAATGCACCCAGCAGAAGCAAATAAATCATGAGACGTGGCCTTTTCAAAGGTCACAAAATAACAAGCGGTTCAAGATTAATTGGTATTGGCACATCTATTGTAAAGAGAGGGGAAAAGTGATCAATGATCAAATGACACAAAGAGTCCCAGAAAATGCATCCATCATAAAATAATGGCAAGGTGGAGGGAGTGAGCAGAGGAATGTGAGAGTGGGGAGGAAAAGGATGACTGGAAGCAGTGGTTTTAGGCTGGGAGGTGGTGGGGGGGTTTTGTGGTGATAATAACTCATTAAAAGAGCTCAGTTTGGTGGGGAGACAAAGTGCTCGTGCAGGGGAAATCAAAGTTAAAACTTGCAAAGCCTGGAAATCCTGAAGTGTTCAAAAGAACTCCTTTGGAATGCAGGGATGGAGACCAGCAAAGAATCATTATCCAATGAAGCCAGATTCTGATAGATAAGTGGCATTGATTGTTCACATCAAAAAAGAAAAAAAAAATCAACAAAATGCATTTCCATGGGACTTTGAGAGGTTCCTTTTTCTCTTTGGCTTTTTATTAATTTTGCATTTAATGAAGATCCTTTGCAGTGCCAAGGAATGTGAGCCCCTGAGTGGTTTCTGGGGCATTTTTATGGCAGTGCAGTCACAGGTGAATGATAAAATCCCACTGACATCCCCTGGGACCCCACATTTACTCACACAGAATTCCAGGATGACTGAAGTTGGGATGGGCTCTGGAGGTTCCATCAGCTCATGGGGAGATCTCCCTGCAAACCACACAGTGAGAACTTTTCCAGGTTAAATTCTGCTCCCAAGTATCCAAATGAGTAAAACCAAAACCTGCAGGAAACACATTTCGCTGTGAAGAGGGAAATTTGAACTTTTAGGAAGTTCTCAAAGGCTGGCCTAAGTTTCTTTACTAAATTCCACCATCCCACAAATAATGACAAATAATCCTGTCATTCCTGAGGGCACTTTTGGGAACTCTTTATGGATCTTTAATCCTTTTGACTGAGCAACTTTTAAGGCAGGCTGGAATTTTAATAATTGTTTTGTAAGATTCAAAGCTTGGAAAATAAATAGATGGAGTCTGGAGCACCCTGGTCTGGTGGGAGGTGTCCCTGCAGGGATTTGGGATGATCTTTAAGGTCTGCTCCACCCCAAACCATTCTGTGATTCTATGATAGTACTATTAGGATAGTTATGCTAATTTCTTCACTCATTCATAAGTAATCATGTTTTAAGTTAGAAACAGACATTAAAAAAAAAATAAATGAACTAAAAGAAATCTGGAAACCAAGCAATCAACCAAGCAAACAAAGCAGAAAAAGAGACTTCTGTGGTTTTCTCTGATTACTGAGGAACATTTCCAGAAAATTTAGTCAGTGTTAAAAAACCCAGACACCTGAGATGTGAATGAATGAGTGATATCACATTTCTGGTTTGATCAATAACCACAATACTTACCTGGTTCTGATGTCATTTTTGAGGTAAGTTACTCATATTTCCACAAAACCTGACGGCACAGATGGAAATGTTGAGCTGGATTTTCCTCTCGGTGCAGGGGTGGGAATCTCAGGACAGGCATTTCCAGCCCTGGCAAAAAGCTGCTCAGATAATCACCCAGAGCTGCTCCCCACTGAGCTATGGGTGTGCACCTCTGGAGCATTTCTGTTTCATCTCTCCCTGATATCAGCTACTTTGCTTTATTCTGCAGCACTTTCCCTCCCTGCTCACAACTCACCCTTCAACACAGACAGAAACAACTCTGCTGTGGCCTAAGAAATTAAATAGAATATTTCTCTATTTACAAGCAGGTGTATTGACCACAAAATATGATTGTTCTGGCTTAAATTCCTGTTCAATCATCACTCCATTAACCCTTTTCTATTCCATTTCTTTCTTTCATTTCTTTCTCCCATTTCTTTCTCCCTTTCCATGAGGCAGAAGCTTTTGCTGCAGTGATCACCTCACGTGTTCCAGTCCACACTCTGTCCTCTGCCAGTGGGAAAAACTTCCTGGAAATTGTAGCATTATGGCTTTTTAGTGAGTTATTATTAACATTATTATTATTAGTAGTTTATTAGTAGTTTATTATAACATTATTAGTTATTATTTATTTTTTAGCATTCTTAATCTGAGTGGAACAAGGCTCCACTGTATTTACCTGCCAGGCCTGATAATTCACAGTGACTGCTTTGAAACGCCAGGAGAAGCTTGTGAAGACAGAAAAGGAAGGAAACATTTTATTTTTATGAAGTTCCAGGTCTTGTTTCAAGAGCTTTATGAGAATATTTAGGGGGAGTGCTAAATTCCATACCAACTCTTTAATCTTTTTTTTTTTTTTTAGGATAAATTTCAGATTAAATTAGAGTTTACAGGATCCCTTTAATTATCTCCATACTAACAGGCTGTTACAGTATTAAAACACAAGCAGTAAAATCCTACTTGATGGAAGATAATTTTCTTATGCAAACGACTTTGGTTATGAGTAGATAATTTATAATCATAAATACTAAATTCAAACAAACAAAGCTTTAGAGCATTCCAGAGTTCAGTGAGGAATGGAGACTGCAAATTATTGTGTGTCAGGCTAACAGGAAAATGTTGGTCCTTTATTGCCTTTCCTTTCTGTTTCATCCAGACTAAAAGGAATTAAAGAGAATTCAGGGTGTCATAAAGGACATCCTGCCATGCTCATACTTAACAGCTAGTCTGGAACTGAATTATCCATGAACCACAATATTATTATTTTTTATTTTAATTTTAATTCAACTTGTACAGTTCTGAAAAGAAAACTCTTCTAGTGACAATTCTGAAATGATTGGAATGGTGTATAATGTATAATTGTGTATTGATGTGCTCTTTTTCCAGCTGCATCTCAAAAATTCTTCTTGTTTTATTATATTTTTTTTTTAATTTGCCTTCTTTGTTTTGCTGCATTTACAAAAGGCAGAATTTGTGGTAAAATCGATGAATTCTGAGAAACTCAAACTTCACCTTTCAGCTGATTTAACTTGCTGCATTATCCCTTGAAATCCAACAGATAATTATTCAATAGGAACATTACCAGGAGCCACAAAAGCCCTTTTTTACTGTAAATTATTCATTTGGTGAGGGGATACAAAGAGTATTATTCATCTTTTGGAGTCTTCTTTGCTGTGATCCAGATTATACTCATTTCAAATGCATTTATCAGTCAAAGAGAAAGCAAGAAAATACCAGGTGTGACCCCTCTTAAATAAATCTTACCTTGTCAGCCTGAGACCACACCAGTCTGGCCTTTTCACTCTTCTCATTTCCAGCATTTTCCATCGTGGGTAGAACCAGTGCAAACTCCAAAAATTGGAATCACAGGTTGTTTCCATTTCTAAGGAAAAAACAGATCACAGAATGGTTCAAACCCCACGATTTCATAGAATTATGGGATGGGTGAGATTGGAATTTCCTCCTGTCCAATCCCCCTGCTCAAGCTCATTTAATTAAAATCCTACCACTAATTTTAAGCGTTTTCAGAAGTAATTTTTTATTTCATGGATTTAACAGTTTCTAAATGAAAATTTAAATAGAGAGAAGGTGTGGGAAAAAGACAGAATATTATTTTCAAAGAATAAATGTCTTTTTTCTGACTTTTTGGTGTTCATACAACCATAGGCTTGGGAAATGAAGAAGGAAATGTAAAATATAAATTAATTTAATTTGTAAAACCTTATGAACACATGCCATTATGCCTTGGTTTTCACACTTAATGCATTTTCAATGTAGTTAAATTAAGAAAAATAATTAATGTCAACTGAATAACCTTAATAGATGGTAGCTGGAGAGCTGAATTAGTATTTTTTGTTGCAAATTGAAATATTAAGTCCATCTGTTTTGCTCTGAAGAAATTCCTGAAATTACAGGGTTTTTTAATCAATTTTTCTGTGTAATTAAAAATGGAATGAAAACCTACACACTTCTGTCAATTTAAAATAGTAATTTTAATAGCAAATAATTTTAATAGTAAATAATTTTAGCAGTAAAATTAGTAATTTCAAAACACAAAATCAAACACCCACTAACAGGAAGGAAGCACTGAACACTGATAATTGTTTCAGATGTAATTGTAAAATTAATATAAATATAATATAAATTAACACCATTGAATTCCACCAAAGAAAGGACTGCTTAGCTTGGAAATCCACATTTTCCATGCAGGGCCTTCCATAATTTGCTCTTAATAAACTGCTGGGACTTCTGCATAAATTCACCATGGAAAGAGTGGAAACAACTCTACTTTATGGCACATCCTTTAGAAAATATGTATTAATAAATATAAATCTCTATAATATCATGTGTGTGTATTTGTGAGTCGATATCTGCCTGGAGAAGTAATAAATAATTTATCTTACAATACCCAAATATAGCAGAGATCTGAGATTTTACATTCCCTTCTCCTTAATGCCAGAGTAAATTAGAACTTTGAGTCCCCACATCCCCAGAGTTCAATTAAAGCTGGAGTTTCAGACACAGATACTGAAATCATTTTGCTCGTGCAACATTCCCATTTTCCAAATAAAGCAGAAAGCAATTTATCCCAGGCTCTGTGCTCTGCATAATGAACTTCTTCTCTTTGTTTAACAACCTTGTCTCGAAATCAGCCGGGTCTGGGGTGGATTTGTACCAAACCAGGGACAAGAGAGCCCAGAAAGTCACATTCTCCTAATGCCCTGAGTAGGCTTTTAGTGCTCAGTGGATCTCCAGTCTTCACAGTAGGAGGGTTTAATCTAATTTGTTTATTTATAGATTTATTTATGGTATTATTCATGCATTTATTTATTTTTTTATTATTTGAAACTGCTTTATTCAGAATCTATAATTAAATCCCCATGCAGTTTAAAAAGTGTGTTTAGAACACTGAAACTATAAAATTCCTTCTCTAAACGAAAATTCTTTTTTTTTTTTCCCTTCTTTCTTTCCCACCCAATATCCTTGCTGCTGGTGATCTACTGGATGTTCCAGAAGATTCCTGTGGGAATTCCTCTGCCACCTTCCTGGGGATCAATCAGCCTCTCCCTGGCCTGTGAAATGTTCCCAGCATCAGCAGGAGGGGCTGATCAATAATCACATCAAATGATTATTTTCTCCTCCATGTTACTCCTGTGTAACTTGGTATGAAGGCAAAGCTTGTGATTCTATCTGATTTATTTTAAATTATCAGCTGATACAGAAACAGAACTAAACATTTATGGGCTGCCAGGGACAAATGAGAGGCGTCACTCGTTTGATAAGTGCAGGGAGTATCAGAAATTTGCTGTATTTCTGCAGCTCAGCAGTGAAATCTTCACTGGGACTGCAAATATTGGTGGGCTCAAAGGGGTCCAAAGATAGACTGGGGCAGAATGGAACTCAGAGTGGGGCTATCACACATCTGGTTCATGAAACAAAACCCTGAATTTCTGTTTTAACTCTGAGTTGAAATTATTAAAACATCCAAACAAACAAAACCCAGCAAAGTTTCTCTGCAAAGAGAAAGTTCTGAAGCATCACCTGTCTTCCAAAGAAAAAAAGGAATATATGTAAGAAATTTAGCTGAGCCTAGAAGGAATTGATAACTTGTAGCTGGAACTGAGAGATAAAAGATTTAAAAGACACAATGTTTGAGGAAAAAAAATGGGCTGGAGGGTTTCTGTCTCAGTGGAGTCAAATACAATGTTCCACCAGAGAAACCACACACAGGAATTTTGTTTTAACGAGGGGATTTTCATTCCATTCTCTCCAGTACAAGGTTTAAATGTAATCATTTATGACTTTATCACTTCCAGATTCTATTAATAAAAGAATGAAACAGATCTGACAAACTTGCTGAATTAAGAGTTGTGTTTGAAAAGGAGGAATTTCTGTTCAAGCCTTGGTTTGCAATGGAACAATCTCATTACTGAAATTACCTCTTTTCAATATACATCTTTTATGTTGAAAACGACTTAACTTTTAATTCAAATGTACAGAAAAATATCTGAAAAAAATATAATTATCATATATATTGACTTCTTAATTAGACTTTCCCAGACCTTGTAGCCAAAGCATGAAATTTCAATGGCATGGATGTTACTAGAGACAATATTTTATTGGCATCAATGATAAAGTCACATGTTGAAATCCAGACAATCTCCCTGTCAGGACATAAAGAGGTTTTCATGCCTTGGTGGTATTTAAAACCTATAAAAATTCTCCTTCATCATCCAGTTGTGAAAGAGCAGGATTTCTCCAGCTTTTCTTCCACTCAGGGAAAAGACAATTATTCTTATTTTTGTTGCCTTTGTAAAGTTTTTGCTGTACTGATAACTCCAGAATTATTGAATTTAACTGTCTGTAGCTCTGCCTCATCCCTTGGCATCACCCACTGTTTGTACACTCATTTAAATGGAATTTTGGGGATCAACACTAATAGCAAAGTGTAGCAATGCACCCAAAAACCAGCACCAAACTCTCTGGACACAGAGCCAGGAGCACCCTCACATTCTAGAAAGCAAAATAAAAAATCAGTGTTTGGCTTGAGAGCTGATGATGTGAGAAGAAAGTTTTAAACATTTACTGCAGCTATTATTGTTTGGCTCATGCAAATTATTATTTGTGGGGACTCAGTGAGTAACTCTCCAGTAGGAAACAAGATTTGTTTATCATCTGAGCCCCTTTCCAAGAGCAACCAGGGAAAATGTTCCCAGAAAAGTCTCTCGTAAGAGAACTGTGCCAGGTGTGAGACCCCAGGAGAAAGCTCTGCTGACTTCCAGGGCTTCCCTGGAACACTCCAAAGGGATCCCCAAAATATTCCTGTTCTCTGCTCCTCATCACTCCTGGCCTTGCTGAGAGGTTAAAAATCCACTCTGCAGCTTTAGTTGTTGAATTTCCACCCTGGGCATTTTCTGTAGAGATAAAACTTCTCCTGCCCAAACACCTGCCCAAACACAAGGTTTATTTTGGAGAAAGGATTTAATTGCATTTCTGTGGGACATATCAAAAGAATTTGCTTCAAACACAGTTTCATCTTTGCTGTTATAATTTCAATTTCATGGCTTACAAAGAAAAAAAAAAAACCAAACAAATTTTGCTCTTTAAATCCCTTCCCCCCTCATCAGAGAGCAGGGTAAGGATTTAATTGTTGCTAATTTGGTTAATCCCCTGATCAAGCCACCACTGATCCCAACCATTTCCCTTCTCACTGGTTGTTGTTATTTATTTATTTTTCCTTTCATACTAGAAAAACTTGGGTAGAATACTTAGTTTAGGATAAAAAGTCACAGAATATTGACAAGTTACCATTGGGTTCTGTCCTGTTTCATGGCCTGAATTAATCAGGACATCAAAAGCAGATAAGAATTCATTAACTTTTCTGCAGTTTTGATTAAACTGATTTATTCTTTCTGCATTGTGAAGTTATTTAAAAAATTTGTGAGACTGAGGTGGAATCATTCACACCATATGGATTTTTAAAATTATTTATGTATCATTCTTATATCCCTGGACTCGTTAGCAAAGGAATTAAATCCTCCTGTTCCAACAATGTTTTGTAGTTGTTAAAATCTACAATTTATTTGTAGAAACCTGGAGTAGCTTGTTTCAGAAGCAATGCAACAAAATGCCTTCTCAAATTAAATATTCTCTAATTCTCCAGTCTGCTTGCACATTTTAATTATGACTCTAATGAATTGTAAATGTGACATCAGAATTCTCGTCTGACACCAAGAATTTGGATTTAATTAAAAAAAAAATAGAATTATTCTTAGCAGATGTGTTTAATGATCGTGGTGCAATTAAAATATGCAATCAAGCTTGCAGAAAGTACATAATCTCAGGATATATTTACACAATATTCTCTTTGTTTCATTGGAAACTGTGCTGGTTTCTGACACTGGACTACGAATGTGCCTTGGACCTCTTTAGGCAGGTTTTGTATTGGCAAAAAAGGTAAATTTAGTTGAAATAGAAGATTATGCAGGTCCTACCCATACTGTAGGCAATATGGTATAATTTAATCAAAATTAATTATTTATTTTTAAAATAAAATTTAATTGTTTATATTTATATTTATTTATATGTAAATATAAAATTTTATATATTTACATATAAATATTTTTTATATTTATTATTTAATTTAAATATTTATATTTGATTATATTATTTCTGTATTGATAATTATATATAATATAATATAATGTAATGTAATATAATATAACATAACATAATATAATATAATATTATATAATATAATGTAATATAATGTAATATAATATATCTTATTAATTATATTATTTATATTCTGTAATTAGAATTTGGTATAATTTAATCAGGATTTGGGTTTTCTTTCTTAAGTTCTCGGCCTGAACAAGAACAGCATTTTCAAATATTTCTCTTAAAATATTTGAATATTTTGCTGTGGAGATGTGAGGGAGGGATCAGACAGAACCACCTCAGTGGACAAAAGGTGGATTTTCACACATTCTGCAGAGACTTCCCCCAATCCCTGGCAGTGCCAGGCACCATTTCTTGTTTTCCCTCTCAATTCCCTGGACATGGCCCCCTCTGAACAGCCCAGAGCTCCTCCAAGGACCATCACCAAAATCTGCAGCCAAGGGTGTCATGGAAGGAGATAAAAGCTGATTTAGGCACAGTCACCTGCCTCAGCCACCCTGCAGAAAAATCCACATTGTACTGCAGGAGGGGCTTGGAAAATCCCAAAATCCTTTCTGTTTAGATCCAACACTTGAGAGTGTGAAAAATGTTGGTCAAATCTCTAAAGACCAGGCTTAGGTGGAACTAAAATCACTTCTCCTCATGTGAAATAACTCTCAGTCACCTAAGCTTCAGTAATTTTTACTACATCCAACCAAATATATGAGAATTGAAGAAATTCCTACCTCCTCTGGCCATGTACATTCCCTTTGCTTCTCTCTTTCTTAATCACAAATATCTGTGCACCCAAAGATCTGAACAATGACCTGGAGAATAGAATGATTAGAGATGCACAAACCTTGCAACACTTTCAATATCCCAAGAACTGTGATGGGTAAAAACAAAAATAAATGAAAGTTCAGAGTTTGCACTTATTTGGGGGGAAAAAAATAACAGGAGAATTTTCATAAGTGACTAGAGGAACATGTCAATTATTTATTTCTAAATATTACAAGAGGGAGTTCATTTTGAGAAAAAGAACAAAATTTGTTCATATTTCCAAAGTGTTGTTAAAAAAACCTCAAGCCCAATGGAGTAAAAAGTGATTTTTATGAGGTCATTGGGTTGTCTGCAAACTGGATTAAATGTGTTCTGTAGGAGCTAACTGTATTTATAATAAAACTATTTAAAAGTCTTTGCCATAAAGTCCCTGTGCCCTTCGGTTCCTTTTCCCTTCAAACAAGGAATTGTTCATTTTGCAGAGCTGCTGGGTGCCTGAGAGAGGGAAGATGCCTTCACCAGCCACTTCCATTAGCTTAATTAACACATATGTATAATGAGTCCTTAAGAGATGGAAAGGAGTCTAAAAAGAGAGGGAGAGTGTTTGTGGTACAGCTGGAACTTCCTTAAAAGAAAAACAATTTGGGTGGGCAGCACTGCCTAACAGAGAAGGAAAAGTCATTTGGACTCGACAGCGCTGCTGTAGACACTGCACATAAAAAAGGTGATTTTTTAAAGAGACAAACCACATCCTTGAGCCATAATTTTTCTGGATTCCCTCTGCTCAGCCTGTGAAATGCAAGTAATTAAATTTCTATTGTTCTGCAGCCCGGAATCCAGGATGAATTATGCTCTCAGAAGGTTTATTTTTCATTTGGGTTACTCTGCACTGCCATAACTGACAGGAAATTTCTGTATCTCCCTAGCCCAGGACAGTGGATCTTCTTTTAATAATGCACACGATGGTTTTGTAAGAAAACATTCTCTTTAACACAGGAAGTGTGCTGTAATTTCATATTTTCAGTCACAGGAAGGTCCCTTTGTCTGAATCTTTTCCATTCCTCAATTAGCAAAAGCCTCCAGCTCAAGGTTGAGAAAAAGAAATCAAATAAAAAAAGATCACAGGGCTGTAAATTAAACTCACAGATTAAGCAGAAAATTAAAATTGGGGTTGGGGGAGGAATTTGATTTTAATAAGATAACTTTAGATGTTAAAATTGTCAATGAATTCTTCATTTTTATGCAAGGACCATGTTCCAAACTGGAAGGTTCAGTAAAACTAAACTTTCCATTCTTCTGTTCTCTGCCCAGTAAATACAAGTGCAAGAGCCGACAGCATTGGCTTCAACAATTTATACAGATTGGATAAAAAAATGTAAATGACTGAAAAACAAATTTAAATTCTATTTTATTCCTAATGTATTCAGCCTGTTCTGAATTTTTGAAGTTTTCAATGGGAAAGAAGGAACTCAAAAAGAAAAATTCAGAGTTTAAAAGTGTTTTTCCTTCTTTCAGTTTCACCTTTATAGGAAAATTAAAAATGTGATGGTAACAAGAAGATAAAAGTTTTTAGCTTAGAAAAAATTGTAATTTTTTTAGATGAAAGTCCATTTGAAGTGACAGTAACATTGGCTGGATATTTTCTTGCATTGTGAATTTGATGAGTTGGCTTTTCAGTTTGCACTGCAGAACTTGGATGTTCATTTACAACCTATATTTGAAAAAAAAAATTGAATTAAGACATCCTTTTATGAAGCTATTTGGATCAGTGCAAAGCCCCAGTGAAACAAAGCAGTAAGCTGCTTTTTTGATTTTTTTATTTTTCTGGAATTCTTGAATTAAATATTTTATGTTCAGACATAAATATTAAAGGGAGCACTGTCCACAAAGTGTGATCCATTGAAACACACTGAATTCCATGCCCTGGTTTCTATATTTTTCCTCTCTGCAGGACTAAGAAGTCATTATTGTATCATTAACATGAAGTGTTTTAACAAGAAATTAAGTCCTAAATACTTTTAAAACTTGGGCTTCAAAATCACCCAGATGCTTTTCAAGTACAATTCTCCAGCTGCATTTAAAAAAATGGTTTTCACTCCATTCCCATTCAGCTTCTCTTTTTCACTTTCATAATGGATTGGAATAATATTCATTTCAGATCTGTCATGTACCTCTATAAAAAGTCAGATTTGATCTCCAGCTCAGCTTTTGGAGATGGTTCCCTTTCTCTGCTGGTTATTTTATCTGACTGTTCCAGCAATGCAGAGCTCAGGCTGTGGCAGCCAGGGTGATAAAGTCCTGAAAACTGGGAATTGTCAGGCTGATTTCTGAAAAAACATCAACTCACCATTCCCTCTGCACGTGTTCAAAACAGTGGCTCAAAGATTCCCATAAATATTATCAGGAGGATTCAGAAAAGTGAAGAACTGTCACATAAACTCTGCAGAAAAGCACCACCAGTAAAAGGCATTAATTCAGGAATCTGCATTCTCTAAACGTAAATCACAGAAATACTTCCTACAATATATAGGGAGAATGTGGGAATAAGACTAATTTTCCCTTGATTTTGTTTAAATATAAGCTCTAAGACCTGTAAAAAATAAAGTTATGAAAGTATTTCCATTTCTTTTTCCTGTGGCAGCTCAGAATAACCATTTCTGATCCAAAATATAAATTATCTTGGAGAACACAATGCAGAGAGGTTTTGTCCAGCTAAAAGGATAAGGGGAAAATCCCCATTTCTGTAGGTTATGGATGCTGGAGAGCAGCAGAAATTGAGTGTCAGGAAGCTCCTCCTGGGCCAGTTCTGCCCCCAGACAGAGCTGGACAACCCCAAAAATTCCCCTAAATCCCCTCGGGGAGAGCTGAGAGCAAAGAGGGCCCCTTTGCCTTTTTTTGCCCCTAGAGAAAAATGATTTTGATCCCTCCCTAATAAAGAGCACAGAGCACTTCTGGGGCGAGTCCTGGGCTGGGGGAAGAGAATTGCAGCCCTGCTCTCCTGGCATCTGGAAAAATGGAACGTTGCTGGCATTTATTTAAAGCAGTGATGAACTCTTTGATCTCTGTAATCACATAATCCAGAGGAAATGATTCTTGACCACTCCAAGAAAGTGTTCCAAATGATTCACACTCGACTGCAGGAGGTTTGTTTTAACCTGATTTGCCCTAAAGACACTGGGAATGTTTCATTAAACCAAAAAAAAAAAAAAAAAAGAAAAATTAAATTCGTTTTCATTCAAATTTGTTCCATTTCTTTTTCATTAGCTGCTTGCTTGCTTTTATAATACTAGAAGTGACTTAAACTGAGCTCTAGCTGAAAACTTAAAACAATTAGGATCAGCTCTTTCAGCTGGACTTTAAGTAAATTATGCTCCACTAACTTATATATATATATATTTTAATCCAGTCTCTAATACACCATGAAGATTTAAAGGAACAGATTTGAAATTATAATTGAGAACTGAGAATTTAGAGGTAGAGAGCACCCACCCAGCAGTAGGATTTGGATGGAAAGTGAATTTGAGGAAGCAGAGTCCCCCAGCCTTGTTCCTAATAGAGGAAAATATCAAAAATATAAATTCTGTAAGAGCACCTATGGCAGTGGCTGAGCCTTGCTTAAAATTTATAAAAATAATTCTGTTTGTTTGTTTTCTCATGTGTGACTTTTTTATCAGGTTTCCAGAGGAAGAAATTTTAATTGTGGTTAGAAGACATTTCTTCAACATCTGATTCAATCTCCACCTCATTTCACTCCAGCCCAAGGTTTTAGGAATACCAAATTTAAATTATTATATTTCTTTCATGAGTATAAAAGTTTCATAGCTCATAAGCATCACAAAAGCTTCCAAAATTTGAGAGTCATTAAGATCAATCATGAGAAAAAAAAAACTTAGAATCACTTTTTCCTGGTGAAATATTGAATTTATTTCAGGAGAAATATTTTTTATTTATTATCACTCCAAGAAGAACTGGCAGTTAATAAAGCACTCGGGAGCTTTTTGTCTCTCCTTCCATCTTCCCATGTTGAAACTAAAAGTGTTGCTGGAGGGGTTTTATACATTCAATAGAAAAGCTTAGAAGTTGCTTTACAGAGCACTGTTTATTTAAATGCCTAAAATATTTTACTTCTTTCATCTGTTAAAACAAATTTGTTTTCCTTTCTTTCTTGCTTTGCTTCTCTCTTTCTTCTCTGAATTAAATCTATTTTCTCATGCGTTCTAACCATTGTAATAAGCATTTTGTTTCATGATGAATTTATAAATTTCATCCCTAATAAAATGATTACAGATTAAAGTTGATGCTTATAAAATTGTCTAAAATACAGTGGAATGGAACTGCTTTATTTTTGGTCCTGGTTCAACAGGGTTTATAAATCATGGGCATCCTTTAGGTGAATAATTCCCTGTGATTTGGGTGCTTTGTGCAGGTGCAGAAGCAATGGATGGAAACCACAGAACCAGAGAGGGGTTATGTGACAATTACATTAATTGGTGTAAAACACGATATTTCTGATGAAATGTGCATTTAGAAGAGGGAAATTTCAGGAGAAGTGCCCTTACATGAAATGAAGGGAGGATGGAAGATGGAAGATGATAGAAGATGGAAGATGATGGAAGATGAAAGATGGAAGATGATGGAAGATGGAAGATGGAAGATGGAAGATGGAAGATGGAAGATGGAAGATGGAAGATGGAAGATGGAAGATGGAAGATGATAGAAGATGGAAGGTGATGGAAGATTGAAGATGATGGAAGATGATGGAAGATGATGGAAGATGGAAGATGATGGAAGATGGAAGATGATGGAAGATGATGGAAGATGGAAGATGGAAGATGAAAGATGGAAGATGGAAGATGGAAGATGGAAGATGGAAGATGGAAGAAGGAAGATGGAAGATGGAAGATGATGGAAGATGATGGAAGATGGAAGATGATGGAAGATGGAAGATGATGGAAGATGGAAAGATGGAAGATGATGGAAGATGATGGAAGATGGAAGATAGAAGATGGAAGATGGAAGATGGAAGATGGAAGAGGATGGAAGATGGAAGATGGAAGATGGAAGATGATGGAAGATGATGGAAGATGATGGAAGATGATGGAAGATGATGGAAGATGATGGAAGATGATGGAAGATGGAAGATGATGGAAGATGGAAGATGATGGAAGATGATGGAAGATGATGGAAGATGATGGAAGATGGAAGATGGAAGATGGAAGATGATGGAAGATGGAAGATGGAAGATGGAAGATGATGGAAGATGGAAGATGGAAGATGGAAGATGGAAGATGGAAGATGGAAGATGATGGAAGATGGAAAGATGGAAGATGGAAGATGATGGAAGATGGAAGATGGAAGATGGAAGATGATGGAAGATGGAAGATGGAAGATGGAAGATGGAAGATGGAAGATGGAAGATGGGAGATGATGGAAGATGGAAGATGGAAGATGGAAGATGGAAGATGGAAGATGGGAGATGGAAGATGGAAGATGGAAGATGGAAGATGATGGAAGATGGAAAGATGGAAGATGGAAGATGATGGAAGATGGAAGATGGAAGATGGAAGATGGAAGATGGAAGATGGGAGATGGAAGATGGAAGATGGAAGATGGAAGATGATGGAAGATGGAAGATGGAAGATGGGAGATGATGGAAGATGGAAGATGGAAGATGGGAGATGGAAGATGGAAGATGGAAGATGGAAGATGATGGAAGATGGAAGATGGAAGATGGAAGATGGAAGATGGAAGATGGAAGATGGAAGATGGAAGATGGAAGATGGAAGATGGAAGATGATGGAAGATGGAAGATGGAAGATGGGAGATGATGGAAGATGATGGAAGATGGAAGATGGAAGATGGAAGATGGAGCTCTGACAGATTTTCCCAGGGGAACAGGATGTGGTGGGAGCTGAGGTGTTTATGGGCCATGCATGAGCTTGGAACCTTTATCTCACCCTCTGTCTTTAAACAAAGCTCTGCTCCTGCTTTAGGAACGACAAACTCCCCTCTTCAGCCAAGATTTTTGTGCCATGTTTGTACACAAAGCTCAGCCCACCATGAAAGCCCTGCTGCTGCGGACTGGATTCCCTGGGGATTAACTGAATTTCTCAGCTGAGGATTTGCAGCCCCCAGAAAGGCATTTTCTGAGTGCAGCCCCTGCACACAGCAGGCTCTGTGTCCCTCCCCTGTTAGCAATGACCTGCTCTGAGCTGGGAGAGGCAGGGATTTGGGAATGCTCCTCTTCCCTCCAGCACAGCCACACCAGCTGCCGGGTAAAGCCCCTCAAAAGAAGGAGCTGCCAGATTTGTAAGGATAAACACAAAGCAGAGATGGATGATGGTTTACCTTGATGTGACAAAAAGCATGGCTAGATTAAGAATTATCCTGAAATCAGTTTAGCGGTTTTATTCTGGGCTCTGTAAAATTCAAAGAATTTGTATAATGTGTTTCTGCCATACTGAGCTATGAAATGTTTCCTTAGAGAAGCCTTAAATACCAGTTTCACCTCATTATTTTTATTTATAAATTCAAATTCTGGCCTGGATTCAGAAGAAATTGGCATTATAACTGGAGTTTCAGGGAAAAGCGTAGTTTAGTAGCAGAGAGAGAAGATAAATACAACCTTTTACTCATTCTGCTAAGGCCAACCTTGACTCCTTAGGGATGGATCTTCAAAAAGCGCTCAACACTCCCTTGTGGTGCCATGAAGTCAGATAAAATCCCTGCTCAGTTGATCAGACCATCTCCTCCTACACTCACTGCTCTTGGCAATTATTAAGGGTAATTTGGTGCTGCTTTGGCCATAAGAGAAATACAGAACTTTCATCTTTCTCATGTGACTGTTTCCATCTGGTCACAGCTACCCAAATAACTCCTGCTTGTTCCATGGAGCTCCACACCTTCCTGTCAGAGCAGGAACAGGCTACAGCACTTCAAAGAGAAAATTCAAAGTACAAGCTTCCCCCAAAAGTCAAATTAGATTTCTCACCTGGGTTCTCCCTCACTTTTCCCTGGGTGAGAGCATCCAGACAAGATTTATTGACTTTCATCAACTTTGACATCTCAGTAAAATTCACATCAGTTCGCCAAGGAGCTCCAGCCCCACAAACCCTTGGAGACAGAAACAACAGCAGCCACAGACAAGACCTGCACCTCCTACAAACACTTGGAGAGAAAATACTCTTCAGGCTCCTGCTGGTGGTATTTTAATTCCCCTGCCTTTGTTTTGTGCACTCCTAAAGCAAATGTCAGCAAGGAGGAGTTATTTGTAGGAACCCTGTTTGGCAAATTTATGTACTGGATAGAGTTTGGAACCAGAATAAGCTGTATTATGTGTCTCTTATCAAGGGCAGGAGAAATCAGCATTACAGCCTGCCAGGAAAACTTTTTCAAGCAGTTCAAGACAGAGCATGGAAGACTAAACTCATGTAAAGAAAACCTGTTCATTAATTAAGCTGTCAAGCTCACTTCATTAAATAATTTATCCTCTCATTTGTCTTTACTGGGCACTTTGTTTCACTGCACTTCAGTATTCATCTGAATTTAAGAAAAGCAAACATATTTCTGAACAGATCCTACCCAAAATCACTCATGGAATGTAGCTGTAATTATGTGGATATATGCATTAAAAATTTTCATGTGATGTTAGAATTTCAGCTGTTTGGGTGCATTTTGTTATTTTTAATGAATGATGAAAGGAAACTTTCTGTTTACATAGATGTTCATGAATTTTAATGCAACACTAGAAGGAATTAAACCAAAAAGCACATTTAATATGGCAAGATTTCCCACAGACAGCTCTCAATGATATGAATATTTAGTTTGCATTGTTTTGTGAAATGAGACAACCAAGAGTCTGCCCCAGTCTAATACTGGTATAATAAGCAACAAACTCAGGATTTGCCACAAAGCCTTTCTATAGAATTCAGAGATGCATTTAAGCTTTAAATAGCTTTAGAAGAATTTTAATAATCACAACTTATCAGAATAACAAATAAATTGAGAACATGAAATAAAAACTGTGAATAACAGTGATCATCAACATGCTAAAATTTCATGGCAGCATCAATTAATTCTTTTGTTCAGAGCACCCTTTAATTCTTCATCTGAGTTTGTGTTGGGTATTTGCATAAAGAAGAGCTTTAAAAGTTTATTTTTTTAATTCCTTTTTCAAAACACAATTGTCATCATAGCTTCCAATTCTACTTCAGTGTAATAATTTCTGAAGTTAATACAAATTATTCATATGGCCTGAACCAAGGTACCAAAAACACTGAGATATAAATGAGTTCTGAACTTCAACCTCCATTCTTTTGTTTAGAATTAAAATTAGGAGTTAAAAACTTGCATTATATTCCATTAATTGTACTAAATAGCAGTTTTTCCTCCTGCTGATCAGGATGGGGAACACAATGAAAAGGTGTTTTCAGTGTTTTTCAAGAAATTTTGACCTGATTTGGTTTTGCTGCAGAGAAGCTGAGCATCCCAAGGAAAGAAAAAAAAATAAAATTAAAGTTCACTAATTTCTTTCAACTAATGTTAAAATAGGCATGGATTAAGAGGAGAAAACCAAAGTAAATATAATTACCTCAAGACCAGATGTTTCCCAGAGCAGATCATGATGTCATCAGGTGTTTTGCAGATGGGGCAGACCAAATGTCACTTGCAATAGACGAAGACGTGACCAAATTCCTCCATCAGGTTTTGGAAACCTAAATTACAGATCCCAACAGCCTTGCTTGGTGTGGTGATCAGAAAATACTTCAGGGTAGAAGACTGAGGCTAGAGTTCCATTTATGCATGATTATCTATTGAGAAAACTGGGAAAAGAAGGTGAAAATGTAAAGGTCTTTTTGAACACAGAGCAGTAATTCAAATAACTCACCAAAAAAACGTGGGGAAATGAGAATAACGAGCAATAACACGAGGAACAAGATGGTTCTGCAGGATTTGTGTGGACAATGGGGTTGTACATGGTGGTGCCATGGAGTCTACATAATTATATTGTGGTCACCAATCACTTGTGACAGGGCTCACCAAACGTGACAGGAAGGAGCCAGAGGGATTTGCCAGAAATATCCCAACTTGCCTGAAGTGACATTTTCCTGACAATTCACAGAGCCTGCTCACTTTGTCTGGCACAAGAATTTCTTTTAATCAGGTCTGCACCGAGTCACTGCAAAACACAGGACTGGTCATGGAGCAGTCTGAACTTCTCTAAATGAAGTGAAATAACAGATAATGGAGACAGAATTCTGACTGCTGCTGGTTTCCCCTGGAAATGTTGGATATGTTCAGCTACTCCTTTTTGTGCAAGGAAGTTCACGTTCTCCACTTCCTTAAGAACGAGACTTAACAAACACAACAAGGACAATAATTATCATTATGCTCTAATTAACCATAGGCCAGCCAGGGTCTTTTTGGAAAGAAAGGGATTTTCAGGCTAAGCTCCCCCAAAAATCTGTGCATATTGTTCTTGTCTGATGGGCTCTTTATTAAAGAACTGGAGAGAAATGTAATCTGTAAAATAAAAACAGGAAGGAGCAGCTCTTTAATAAATTGCTGGCTTATGTGGTGTTTGCAATGCTCTCCTTCTCATCCCATGAGGTTATTCTGGACATTTGGAAAATGATCAGATCAAAAGTCCCACCAGATCTGAGGTAAACAAGACTAAATATCTCATAATGTAAGAATACAAAAGCTCTCTCACTAGATTTTTTTCACCTGTGGAGAAGCTTGGAAAATTCAGGTTATCTGTTCAAGCAGTTATTGATTGATTAGAACAGATCCATGACATGGAGCTAAAGGAACATCCATATTTTCTATATTTTAAAAAATATTCCAGCAAGGGATGGGTGTTTCATTCAGAGCCTTTTCCATAATGATGAATTTCTTCTTTAAATTACCAGCCAGTTTTGCTTGAAAGAACAAATATGTTCCTAAATGCCAAATTCTGTCAAGTTTCTCATCTTTATTTCCACTTCAGTGATTTTGTCATTTGTAAACAAAACCTTGGTATTTTTAGCCCAAGTTATTACCAAATAATTAATAATTCATTGAGATATAAATATGGCTAAGAGTATGAAGTTGTTTAATTGCTTGTCACTGTTGATTATTTACAATTCTTAACATTATAAATAAAAAACTTGAGAATTCACAACTGAATTCTGCTCTAAAACTTCTAAATTGGGCCACTGCAACTCTTTGTCCAACCTTTGGCCCTGATGAGGCTGCTGAGGGACTACACCTGAGGATTTAATCTACCCTGCCTTCCTGATAACACACAATATTTGCTAGTTCTCAAAAAAGTTGCTAGACTTTTAGAAATTAATTCCTCTCCAAAGTTACAAGACCTTTCTAATTTTTATTTGTCATTTAACTGGAAAGGAGCTGTGCTTCAAGGTCTTGTTGAGTTATTATGACAGTTTTGATGATGAAATCAAAAATTAGTCACAACACTCAGCGGTGACGCCTTGGCCAGGGTGGTTTAAATCATGGCAGTGAGACCTAAGGGTGCTGGGCAACTCTGTTTGAGCAAAATGATTTATATGTGGCAGAGATATTCAATCAAATAATGACTTAGAACAATTAAGAGGTAGACTTGGAAAGAATTGAATGCAAAAATGAGCAAATCATTCTTTTAAACTTTCACCTTACCTGAATTCTACTAGTTCCCTCTAAAATTTTTGCAGATGTATCAGGTAGGCTGGATATTTTCTGTACCTGAGCACGGGGAACCATGGAAAGGTTTTGGGTTGGGAGGGACCTTAAAGCACACCCAGTGCCACCCCTGCCATGGCAGGGACACCTCCCACTGTCCCAGGCTGCTCCAAACCCCATCCAGCCTGGCCTTGGGCACTGCCAGGGATCCAGGGACAGCCACAGCTGCTCTGGGAATTCCATTCCAGGACCTCCCCATCCTCAAAATGTAATAAACTGTGCAAGTTTAATATAAATTTATATGAGATTATGCATAGGTTGATGCAGTAATTCAAATATGTGCATTTAAAAGGCCACTCTGGACAAAAGAGTTGCCAGAAGTCAGAGTTCCTGGAGCAAGTCTGAGATGGGACCTGATAAACCTGCAAGCAACAAGCAAAACTCAAAGAGGAATAATTAACCATACAAATCTAAGGTAAACAAATTAAAAATTGTTATTTAAGTGCGTGTTTGTGATTTGCAAAGTCTCTCCAGTTGCAGTTGTTGGTTGGAGAAGACCAAAGAGAGATGGCATAATAGTAAAAATTATGGGAATGTTTTCAAATATTTTTAAAAGAGCAAAAATATGAAGTGATACTTAAAAATAGTAAAAAATAAATAGTAAATTAAAAAGATAAAGGTATATTTTAAATATTAAAAAAAAAAGGAAAAAATATGAAAAGTTTCCTCAAGAAATAGTTAGGAAAAAAGAAAAAAAAAATAACAAAACACACAGGAAAGGATAATTATGCAGAAAATGGGGAGACAGAACAAATGATCTCTTCAGGTCTTTCTGAACTTGTCAGTCTAATTCCAGTCACTGTCACTGCTGGTATTTTCAAGTTCCCCTTTTTTTTTTATGAAAACATTTGTTCAAAGGACAAATAAATAAGACAGATATAGACATAGTTCTGAAGTCTGTACAGTCTGTTCAAGTCTCAATATTTAGGCTAAATATAAATATCATGTAAAAAACTCTGTGATTGGAACAAAAAATCCCCACAGAATAGCATTGCTGGAACAGAGACAAAGGTACTTCTTCATCTTAGTCACAAACAGAATAATGTTTTGCAGAAAAAAGCCAAAACCAACCCACTGCTACCTCAAAATTCAGCTCTGGCCTCCTCCTATGTTTCAATATATTTGTTCTAAAATCTGAGTATAACAGAAAATCACTGAGATGTTTTAAACCAACAGCGCTGGTTTGATGTAGCCTTTGTGAAAATTCATCAGATTTTGCCTCCTGAAAAACTGGGCTGGAACCAGCAGCAATCAATGTCTGCCTCAGGGTGGGAGATGGGAACACATTCCCAGCTTTTCCTGGAGATGTGGATGGAACAGGGCAGGACCTGTCCCAGGTGGTGCTGGCAGGCTGCAGGGTGAGATTCCTGCAGGATGAGATTTCTGCAGGGTGAGATTCCAGCAGGATGAGATTTCTGCAGGGTGAGATCTCTGCAGGGTGAGATCTCCAGGGTGTGATTTGTGCAGGATGAGATTTCTGTAGGGTGTGATTTCTGCAGGGTGTGATTCCTTCAGGGTGTGATTTATGCAAGGTGTAATTTCTGCAGGGTGAGATTCCTGGAGGATGAGATTTCTGCAGGATAAGATTTCTGCAGGGTGTGATTCCTTCAGGGTGTGATTCCTGCAGGGTTTGATTCCTGCAGGGTGTGATTTGTGCAAGGTGTCATTTCTGCAGGGTGAGATTCCTGCAGGGTGAGATCTCTGCAGGATGATTTCTGCAGGGTGTGATTTGTGCAGGGTGTGATTTCTCCAGGGTGTGATTTGTGCAGGATGAGATTTCTGTAGGGTGTGATTTCTGCAGGGTGTGATTCCTTCAGGATGTGATTCCTTCAGGGTGTGATTCCTGCAGGGTGATTTCTGCAGGATGATTTCTGCAGGATGATTTCTGCAGGGTGTGATTCCTTCAGGGTGTGATCTCTGGAGGGTGAGATTTCTCCAAGGTGTGATTCCTGCAGGATGTGATCTCTGGACACCAACAACTCAAACTGGATTGCTTTGAGCATCTCCCATCCCAAGCTGCTTTTCCACACCTTTATCCACTAAAGGGTTCTCCAGAATTCCTCTCTGGAGTCCCCTGCTGTGGTGAGCTCATGTTCCAAGGATTTTTCCTCTTAAAAGGGATGATTTTATCCTTCAGCATTTGGCAGGAGCCACCCCAGGCCAGGCCCTGTCTGTTCTCTCTGTGCTGGGGATTGCACAGCAGAAAATCCCAATATTCCTTCTGCTGGCCTCCCTTATGGGAGCTGATTTATAATTTTATTTTTAAATTCCATGTCGGCATTTGTGACTCCTCCTGACCCCCAGCTGCTTTCAAACCCATTGGCACACTTCAAAAAATCCATGGAAATAAACATGATTAAGTTGTTTCAAGTTTAATAATAATAGATGTTTGAGAAGAACAGTCAGAGGACACTGAATATTTCCAGGTTTAGCCAAAACTTTTGCTTTCTTTGGACAATTTTTCAACCATAGCAGCCAAATCTGTTATTGCCAAATTAATCTGTGGTCAGCAGCTCCAGAGTTTGAGGCTCAGGCAGTTCTCAGTTTCTCTAACTGATACAATCACTATTAATTTGGGTAATTTTCTAACTAAGTAAAATCAAGCTATCCATTTAATATTTATAAAAATAAAAATAAAATACTGTTTGGGGCTGATCTACACTTTTAAAAGAGTTTTATAATGGTGTAACTGCAAGGAAAGGAATGTAGAAGTCTGCTTAAAAGAGATATAACTGCACCTATTGCCCTCCTATGCTCTTTTGTCTCCCAAAATATCATATTTCTATTCCAAACATTTTTAAAGAAAAATAAATTCAGGTGTGAATAGAACAGAATAAGAATTAATCACAATCCTCTAAATTATTAAATGGGTTTGATTTGAAATTCACCACCTTGATTTATACTGTAGAGAGCCAAAGCTAAATCCACAAATATTTGCATTATCATTAAATTCTTTTAATCTTTACAGTAAATAATGTATTTAATTCAATGGTTTTGTGGGTTTGGTTTGGAGTTTTGGGGGCTTTTGCTGCTTTAAGTGTGAAGAAACTTGGTTGCACCCTTTTAACTTTTAAAGAATTTTCACTTAAAGAGAGTCTGGAAAAAGAGTGATCTACAACTCCTGGAATGAAGCTGTGTTGTCCCACTACAACAGGGAAAAACGAGAAATCAAGCAAACAAAATCCAACCCAGAAAACAGCATTGAAAGCAGGATCTTTCAGCAGAAGTGGGTTGTAAATAGCATTAAGCCACATATAAGGCATGTTTAAAAGTAGATACAGCACAAATGCTCCATAAAGTGCAGCTCTGTGCAGATTAACCAAATAAATAGTAGCAGGAATGGTGATAATTACATTATTTTCACTACTCCTCTTCCTGTAACTGTATACAATACTCAGCCTCCACTCGAACACTGAGTAAATCAAAGCAAAGTGAATTTAATAGGTCTATTAAAAGTGCTCTGCTAATGCATCTTTATACAACTCAGAACAGCAGCAGCACTTCTCCAGGAATCAGGATAAATATAATGTGTCCTCCCAAATAGCAGTAACTGATTTTAACAGGTACTTAGAAAGAGAATATTTGTTTAGATCAATATCCAATTAAGAATCCAGCTATTCAGAATCTACTCTTTGCTTTCCCTGCAAATTATGAAAGCAAAAGCTATTAGTAAATCTTATTAGTTTCATGCTGGTCTCTTGAGATTTTTTTTTTTCCACCTGGATACTCTGTGTCCCTTAAAAGATAATTTTAAACACAGTGTGATATTGATTGTCTCAAGGCACTAATGTGAACTGATCAAACACAACCAAAGAAGATTTTACTGTATGCACAGGCAAACCAAGATCTGTCAACGTCACACTTTCATATTTCTACTTTGCCCAAAAATTAACAACTAATCAGTAACTCAAAGAGAGAGTGGAGCCCTACTAACATTTGTAATCATGGGATCTGCATGATGTTCCAGTGAATTAGCTGCAGGAACATCATAAAGTATGAACTTCAAAGGCTGTGAAGGCTGCAGGTCTGATATTTTGAGGGAAGGCAGAAAGAAAATAACTCCTTTTTCTGTTTTCTTCCTGCATTCCTCGTGTTCCTTCTGCCTAAATGACTAATACTGATGCAAACCATACCTGCTGGTTTCTTTCTTGGGCTGAATAATCACAGGAGAGGAGAAGTGAGACCAGAACCATGTTTCTTTACAAAAATAGCTGCCTATAACCCTCCCAATAAACTCCCAGGAATAAAGGAGAGGTACTGTGAGCTGTGATGTTGAATGAAAATGATGAGATTGTCCCTCCCAGAGAAGATCCTGGAATGCCTCCCTATCTATGTCTCCATGAGAGGAGTTTTTAGGGAAAAGTTCATCCCTTTTCAGCCCTCCAACATCAGCCTTGTTCTGCAGGAGAAAAAAATAAATAAATTCCTCCTGGGCATCAACATTAAACCCACAGGTAGCTGGAGCAGTCCAGGCGAGGGATTCAAAATTTGGCACTGCTTTTTCACTCAGTTTCCCTAGATAAGATCTGGACTGAGTCCCCAGAGAGATGAATGCCTTCTCTGCAGTTCCTGCCATCCCTCAGCTAATAAATATCAATTGCCACAAGTGGCCTGGTGCTGTCTGCTAATTAGACCCTCACTTACACACTTTAACTGGAGCAGTGTGACAGCATGAAGGAAAGGATCCTGAGAATGCAGCAAAAGACATGTAAAAAAATCTGCTTTTCTTCATTAAACACATATATACACAGTTATACCACAAAATGATTTTTAGCTTAAAACAAAGGGACAGAGTTATTTTCACTTCACTTCCTGCACATCCCATCAGGTTTCCACGCTAATAATTGTTGTGATGAATGATGTGAACAGCACATCATTTAGTTTCCTAACTCCTCCTGACTGTCACCCCCTTGATGTCAGACAACATTCACTATGGCAACAATATTCCATAGTCATGCAGACCCTGGAATAGTAAGGAAAAAGGGGGGGAAATGGAAAAAAAAAATGCTACTAACAAGAACTAGATGAAAAAGAATTATTACAACAAAACAGAGTTGGAAGAAATAATGGGAAAACTGCTCTAATTTCTTTACATATTGCTACAAATTTTTTCTCTGCTATCAACTGTTCTTTTCAAAAATTAGCACTTTAATTCTTTTTTCTACTTAACTTAAAGGCTTCTTTAGCTGGGTGTAATTCCAGAGAAAGCAAAGGAAAAAAGCCATCACTGACTCCAAGAGGTTTGGGATCAAATACTAATTTATAGACAGCAGGGGAAGAATCAAACTTATTTCACTATCAAATACAGTCTTCTCACTTCAGTGACAAGTCAGTGTCAGCACAAGTATGTGGAGCAAAAATTATAATTTGTATTAAAGGTTACCTCTGTAAGAACTGCAGAATCATGAGGTGGTTTGGGTTGGAGGGGGATTTAGAGATCATCTCATTTCATTCCATCCCCTCCCATGGATGGAATAAAATCCATCCCTTCCACCAGCCCAGGTGTGAATGGGCCTTCATTGCTTGTCAAAGAAATAAATCCTGCCTTCAGAGGCTCCAAGCTGCAGGAATAAAGATTTGTGTTATCCCTTTAGTTACATTTTTTACACTGCCCTTCACAGGCAGGACCATGGGATTGTCAGCAGAGCAGAGGCCACCACTGGGAATGAGAATTCAGGGCCTGATTGGGAACTCAGCACACCCCAAATCAGTAAATTAAAAAAGAAATGGCCTCGTGTGAATGTCAGCAACTTCCAGTCCGACAAAATTGAAGTGAACTTCATCTGAATGGAGAAAAGAATTCTTCCCAACAGTTGCTAGAGTTCCCACTTGAAGATGTTTATTCAAGGAAACGTGAAGTGCACCAGTGAGGGAAAGAGCTGATGTGGCACAAAAGCAAAAGCAGCACGCTGACCTACTTTGGTTGCTGTGCCAAGTGCAGTTCTGCTCCCTCCTGCCCTGAGACACTGTCAGCACCACAGCTTGTGGTGCCAAGCTCCTGTGCACCTCCCTTCCACCACAGATCAGACCTCAGGGAACCCAGGGACAAAAGTGTTGAGCTGTGGTGACACAGCAGAGCTCTCTGAGGAGGTCACTGAAAAATAATATAAAATATTGTTGTGGTGCTGTGGAAGACATTGACCACAAGTATTGAGGCTGAGGGGAAAACACATTATTGTGTGTTTTCCTGATTCTGTGGTGACCACCAGGTCTCTCCAAGCATCCTGAGGGGGCACAAGAGGTGGCAGGGGTCAGGTAATCCAGACTTTCCTGAGAAACTGGTGAGCAAAATATCATCTCTTAAAGAGCAGATGGCCTTGGCCCCACACACACAGCTTTAACACAGATATCCCAACGGGGACCTCTCCTCCAAACATTCTCCCCTCAAGATCTTTGGGGTCAGGACACCCAGACAACCTTGTCCTGCACTTCAGAAAATCCCCAGTAATTTACAGCTGAGAACTTCATCTGTGCTAGGGAGAAGCTTTTGAAATGAGCTGGGGACTGAATGAGATTGTAAAAGAATGAAGATTCCTCTGGGATGAGCCCAGAGTTCCTGACACTGAACTTTGGCTATTGAGGTATTTGCTATTCAATAACCTTTAGTGCACTTTATAGTGTAAAGGACATAAAATATCAACCAAGGAAAACTTCTTTTATTTTCTTTTTTTTTTTTTATCTCATATGACTGCATCTGTCACAAAGACCAACCTACTGATTAATGTTCTCCAAAGAGATTCTGTGAAATTCTGTTTGAGATGATTTCCTGACATATATTTTTTTTTTCTTTTACGTTCTATACACTTGATGCTTGCAGGACATGACAATATATTTATTACTACGTATAAATACAGCAATTAAAGTGGTATCCCCTGTTATTTCAGGATTTAAAATAATGATTTAGCTAATGTAGCAGCACAGGCAGGAGAAGTGTTTACATCATTCAGCAAAGCAGTCAGGGGCTTCAGTTCTGCTGAAAATGACAGAATGGCTCAAGAGATATGATGCCCATCTTAAAATGTGTTTATACGAAGCAAATTGATTCATTTTTCATCACTTGCATGAATTTGGGTTCAGTTTCTAAAATCACTGTTCAAACACAAGCGAGAGTTAAAGAATTTATATTATGGAATATATATTACTTTCAATAAAAAACTTGTTCTCTTGAATTAAACTGTAAGCTGGTTATATGTTTGTATATACGTTTGTAGATGCAGATCTTTAATTTTTTTTCTCTTAAGAAAATAAATGTTTTTGGTATCTCAAATGCTCTAAATGGTTTTCCAAGTGTTCAAAGCTGGTTACAGAACAAATCAACAATATGAACAGTATCTAAGTGTAGATAAGAAAAGGCATCTGACATTTGAAATACAATCAAGTCTAGTCATTATTTCCCCTTCTTCCAAGTCTGCTTAGCTACATTTAGAATGGCATGTAAAGAACACAAAGTCTGTAGAATGTATAAAGTATCTATAAATCTCCCCAAAAAAAGCTCTTTTATTTCTGGAGATGAAATTTTGACCTATATTTCTGAGATGCCACATTAATACAAAAAAAAAAAAAAAATTCACAACAAAAACTGTACAGACAGCTCAGGTTGTGATACTTGTATTATTTTGTGTTAAATAATGCTCAAGCAAATAATAATAATGCTCAAATTGTCACACATCACCTTTTAAAAGGGTGACACTCATAAGCTCCTCGACAGTGGCTGACTTTGTGCTGTGTTTTATTCCACATCAAGCGTAAGAGAAGTTATTTTACGTCCCAGAGCAGCAGAGATGGAGCTGCTGACACTGTTTGTCATGGTTTCAAGGCATACCAAGCTGTTAACAGAGCTCAGCTCAGGCTTTGTGACTTGTCATCAACTTCATCTTCGGAACAACCCCAAAGAAATGGAGGTCAGCCAGGCTTTGTTCCACACAGGCGAGGCACAATTTGCAGCTCCAAGATTTTGGAGCCTCTTCGTTTAGCACTTCTCTGACAATTCTGAGAGGGGGAACTGGATGCCAACCAGGAACTTTCAGTTTTCTGTGTTTAAATCTCAGGGTTTTTAACGAGGGGTGTCGTTGTCACCTTGCCAAGGCACAGCTCAACCCTCTAACGGTAGATTTACCCACATTCAGCACTTTTTTGGTTGTAGTTAAATATGTCAGGGCTCTGGCTTGGCTTTGGACTCAGAATCTTTTCCAAAGACTGGCAGCAGGTGTTTTCCACTTGCATATGCAATTTGTTCAAGCTCCATATGATCAGCTATATATAATTTTGACTTATATAACAAAACAGGGACGTTTCTCAAATGTATCAACCTCCAGGTCTTTCTCATCTGACAACAGCCATCGCTGCAACCAATACAAAGTAATTCCAAAGTACTCTGAAGACATAAAACCCTGTCTGAACACTCCTAAATCAAGGCTTTTTCCAAGGTATTGACAACAATCAACCTTTAAGGTGGGAAAACCAAAGCAGTTGACAAAAGAACTCAAAGCAACAAGACAAAAACAATGCTAAGGTTTAAAAGTTTAAAAGCAAAACGACATTCTAGACTGTGGATTCTTGAGGAACCAACTTGAATTTTAAAAATTTGTTTAAAATAAGATCCCACTAATAGATGCAGTCTCATAATGAAAATTATACAAAACATTGGAAGTCCAGAGAGAAGAAAACACATCTCTGAGTTTGTTTCATATAAGGTACAGGGTTTTTTTGCTTTGAGTTGGTTTGTCCACAGTCTTCAATTAACAAACTAATGAGCTCTCTGAAACCTCAAACCTTAGCTCAGCTTTTCTCTTTGGGACAGAACAATGAGCACTTTGGTGAGTCTAACCTTCCCATTTAAATTTCTGGAACATCCAAGAAAGATTTTCTTACTCCCTTAAGCACTGACTGATGCCAGCTGACCTGGCAGAAGTGAACTCTGTCAGCTGGCGATGGCCAAGAGGGCAGGAGTGACCCAAGACTGATGATTTTACCCAGCAATCACCAGATAAAGGCAAGGTGAGCAAAGATAAACAATATCAGCTCCAAGTAGTGACACGATGAAAGGCAGACAATAATGAACACTGTCAGAGATTGCCAGAAAGATAGGGATGAGCAATGTCCTGTTGTTCAGCCAATTCCAGTAAATGAAGATAAATGACACTGGACACTGATAAGAGAGCAGATGGACAGAACATGGGTAAGATGTGCTTAAAAATTGAATTTTTAGACTTTTTTTACATGTAACATACAGTACAGCATGGCTATACACTTTAGTTTTTCCTCACATATTTGTGCTGTAACTCTGGGATCACAACAACCGCAGCCCAACATGGTGCATATTCACACACAAATGAATTATTTTCAATTTCACCCACACAGCCTTTGCTTTCAAGACATTTTGTGTTCATTTTTTCCCCCTGAAGACTTGTGATTCTGTTTCATTAGAAGAACAACTCCCCGGTGGCCTTATGGATTCCATGAGTTTTCAAAAGTGTTGCATGAGGGGAGTTTAGTCAGGGCTTTCAATTTTAGAAACTGTACCTGCTAAATCTAACAGCTGCAGCTCTGAGAGCGATGGCTGTGGAATACAAACAGCAAATACTCCCTGAAGTTCACTTAACTCATTCTCTGCTAGGGATGGTCTCTGAAATGTTGCCCAAGCAATGCAGAAAAGTTGGACATTTTTGATAGAAATGGAATCCTGTTAAGGCTGGTGGCTGGGCTGGTTTGTGCTCGGCAGAGATTACAAGGGAATGATTCACATAGTCCTGCTTGCTTTGATACACTCTGGCTCCTTCAGCCTGGCACATCAGCCTGGAGAAAGATTATTCCATGGCTTTGTGCAGCATTACACACCAGTGCTGGGGTGGTTCTCAGGAAACTCACAAACTCCATAGCTGGTGATCAGATGAAATTACACTTCAGGAGAAGTGAGCCCTGTGCTGGCTCTGAGTCCTGAGCAGAGCACAGAGTTTTCCAAGTCCTAAACTCTTCATATTTCAATGTTTGGGGCAGCCAGGTGACACAGAAAGAGGAGGTCATTTCTCTGCATAAACACAAGGTGTGACAGAGCTCGGAACAGTCACAGCCAATTTCATTAAGAAAGCACTGAAATAAATATTCACTCAGAGGAGATAAAGCAAAAGAGATCACAGCAGCTGCTGGGCTGAGAAGGGGCCAGAGGTGTGTTGCTCTCCCATTTTAACATCACTCCTGAATGACACACTAATAGTGAGAGGCATCAAGAGGAAAGAAAGATTAAAGTAATTTCTTCTGTCAGGAAGACTGAAAGGTCTGTTTTTTGTGATGCCATTTCTCAAAAGAGAGAAATAAAGACCTTTGCTTGAGCTAAGATTTACTCAGTGCACTATTCCAAGCACTATCTTTAATGTAAAGTACTCCAAGTTTTATACTAGATCTCATCTTCAAATCATCAAGTAGAGATAGGGATGGATTCCTCACAAAAGGTCTGTGAGAAGTGCTGAGGAGCTCTTATTTGTCACATCCTGGAAATACAGAAGTGCTTGAAACTACTCAGAAACAATCAGAAGCTGAATTCCTCTGTGACACCACGGCAAGGTTTCTTGCTCTTGTATTTTGTCATGCTAATGAGCTTCCAGCAGATGAAGAATTAGTTAATGTCTTTCAGGTAAACAGGTCCAGAGCAGTAAAAAAGAAATAGAGGATTGTATACGACCATAATTCTACTGAAATGATCAGAAATGGACAAGGACAGTGTTTTAGCAAAGAATTATTTAAACAATAAATAAAAACAATGTAAAAATTCAGATTAAAACAAAAAAAAAAAAAAGTCAAACTTTTACAAAGTAGGTGCTGAGGTTCAAAGAGGCTGAAGGTCTGATTCTGCCTAGCTGCCTACATAGTCAGTAGAGGAAAATAAACATAAATTTCTCATTGATGATCCTCTCTGTCAGCCAAGGAGGGGAGCTCATGATGACCAGTTTAGATGTAAATATCCAACTTTTAAATGTCTAGTGAGATAAATTTTCCACAAGGCCTCTGCCACTCAAGAGTGGCTATCCTCAGCTTAACCTTTGGAAGAATCTTGGTAAGAGGAACCTGGGCAGTGAGTTAATGTCACCTTCTCAACAGCCTGAGTCCCTGCTCCTGCAGGCAGAGAGCTCCTTGAAAGGTGTCCTGCATGGAGCACACACTATTCCTAGGGAAGAATTTATTAAAAGCACCCTAAATGCCAAGTGAAAGCTCCTTTCTGTGAATGACAAGCCAGCAATGTTCTCTAAAATTCATCCTTTGGTCAGTCATCTCAGCTATGGTAGCACCATGGTAGTTTGAAGACCAAGAGAAGCTCCAGGCTCAGTTGTGGCCACCACATCACACTTAAGAGTTTCTAATCTGTCCTTAATGTCCTAAATGCAAAAAAAATCCCAAGGATACAATCAAAAATGTGCTGTAAAATACTTTACCCACATCATAAATAAAAAAACAGCAAAAAAACAGCATTTAAGAAGTCATAAATTCCCTTAGTTCTAAGGCAGTGCACATCTTTCATGCTCACAGATTCCTCTGGGCATATTTCAGACCAAGTGGCCCTTCCTTTTCTGCTTCCTTGAACAACATTTGTGGTTAGTCACTTAACAGAGCTTGAATGAATCATGCTGGAATGCTTATGAACATCCCTTTTCCTCTTGGTTCTTTATGGGATAAGCCTCTCTTTAGTGAGATATTGCAATTACCTGAGGTAAGCAGCCATCTGTGGATCCAGACCTCAAACTGCAGCCCTTGCCCACCACATTGTCCCCTACACATGCTCCACCTCAAATGGGGTAAGGACAGCACAAGACCCTGACAGCTGATGTTCAGTTGATGTGAAATGTTTTTATTTCAGCAAATTGAAGGGTCTAAAATAGCAAAGAAAGTGGTGGAGGCGACAATTTGTTCTCTCATTGGCCCAAATTGAGGGGAGATGGCACCGTGCTGATCACAGGTCAGGTTAAATTAAAAAGACATGTTCTTCCTCTTCTGGCTATGCTGTCTGTCCTTAAGAAGCTCCAAATGGCTGCTGCAACTCAACATGTTCTCTTGTTATTTTCTTAATTACAGCTCCATCCATATTATCTAAATATATACAATTTCTAATTCTTAGAATTCAGCCTACCTGTAAGCTCGGAGTCCAGTCTTTGGCTCTATCTCCCATGAAATGGATGTTTGTATCAGAGACAGATCTGATGCTGTGTGGTGGCTTTAATCCCTTTTCTTCTGATGGTTGGACTAAAACAAGAGAGCTCCTCTCCACTGTGAATTGAAAAAGAAAATCAGTGTGAAATTTCATCATCTCTTTCTTATTAACCTCTGACAACCAACTGAAATGTGCTTCAGTGGTTTGCTACTAGAACTGCCTGCAAAAGAATTAATGATTTTAAAAAGGCTTTTTCAAAGGAGGATCTTTAAAAAAATTCATTTA
Organism: Cyanistes caeruleus; assembly: GCF_971803275.1. Classification (NCBI taxonomy): domain Eukaryota; kingdom Metazoa; phylum Chordata; class Aves; order Passeriformes; family Paridae; genus Cyanistes; species Cyanistes caeruleus. The sequence goes on along the minus strand of NC_141710.1, from coordinate 22,246,525 downwards.
CAGCATAGCAGCTCTAATTGGTACAAGTTACAGACTGATTTTACAGAAGGATGCTGAGCTGCCCATTTCAGCTTGCTAAGGCAATGTATTTCCAAAGCAACATTGCACCTCATTCTGGAAGATTCTTTAATTAATTTGAATGCTGAAGCTCTGTAAAAACAAAAAACGTGTTATGCAACATTTGGTTTCACTGAGCCATCCAACAGCATAATTTTTACCAGTTTCTCTATGTTCCCATTGTGTTTAATTCTGTTACTTGTATGAGGCTGCAGATGTCTGTGCCTTTTCCCCACAGCTAAGACTGTTCTCTCATATAATGTAATGGCTACAATATAACCCCCAGATCCAGGACAATTCACTTGTTATGAGAGGTTAATAATTTTTCCTTCCTACATTTTTATGGAACATTTACTTTCATACACATCCTAGTGACTGAGGTGTTAATTCAAAACAAGCCTTTGAACAGCTAGTAAGAAAATGAGAAGGGAAATCCAATTTCAGAAAATGTGTAAAACCGTGCAGAGGGGAAAAATATAATTTTTAGAGAATTGTCTGCGGATGACTTTGAAATTCACCTCCCAGACACGTGGTGATGTTGGAGAGAACGGAACCTCACTGTTGTGCCTAATGGAAAACATGACAGCCAAACCCTCAGGATTTGGGAAGAACAGACCTGCAGGTCAGGGCTGTGCTGTTCCTGGCCCACCTCGGAGGTTTTGTTGCCTTTTTCCAACCTGGAAATGAAATGAGATAATTTTAGTAAGGACCTGTCTCAGGTTGCAATGCAAGATGTAACCAGATGGGTTCTATTGCCAGCTGTTGAAACCTGTTCTTTATCCCTTCCAGGACCCATCCTCCCTCCAGGGGGATCTCTTCTGTTAATGGGCCATTGATTCTCACTGCAGGACTGATAAAATTCCATCATCCCATTGTGAGATGCTCCACCCAGGGGGAGGAGCCGAGGATTCCTACCTGGATATAATCTGAGACTCAGAACACCACAGGCAGCCTTTCTCCACTGGATTCCTAGAGGAAAGACCAGATCCATCTACACCACCAGACCTTCAGAGGAGAACTCCACCCTTCTACAGGGTCACTGCTCCCACAGAACCACGTCTGTCACTCCAGGACTGCAGCCACCATTTAATGGGACTGCTACCAACACCATGCCCAGTAGGGTGTCAGGTTTATTCTGACTCTGTCAGTGGTTTTTGTACCACTGCATTTTATTTCTAATCTTCCTATTAAGCTGTTTAAATTCTTTTTTCTTTATTTATACATACTAGTAAAGAACTGTTATTCCTACTCCCATATCTTTGTCTGAGAGCCTCCTAATTTTGAAATTATAATAATTCAGAGGGAGAGGCTTTACATTTTCCTTTCCAAGGGGTATTCCAGCCTCCCTTGCAGACACCTGTCTTTCAGACCAAGACAGGAGGGAATATAAGAGTGTCTCCTTATTGAAGGCCTCCAGGGGCAGTTATGGAAAGATGTCCACAAAAACCCAACCCCCAGGGGTGAGTACATTTTATAGGTTTTAGGAAATTAACATAATTGATAAAAAGCACCAATTAGGAGGATAAGTGGGGATGCAATTCCCTCCCCCAGGCCAAGCCCTATCTCTGGAGTCCCCCCATGGCCCTGGCTGCACTTTGCCCATGAAATGTGTCTCAGGAGTTGTTCCAGCCTTGGTTCCCAGCAACCAAGAACCAAGGCAGCACTGGGGCCTTGCAGCCCCGGGCTTGGAACTCTGGAATTGGTTTTGTCTTTCTGCCTAGGGAAAGGCCATGGAAAAGTACTGGGAAACCTTGGCACTAATAGGCTACAGAGCTACAAATATATGTGTGAAGAACACAGAGAACACAGAAAAGAAGACAAGGCAAAGACCAAACAGCATCAGTTCCATCAGCTCTTCTGCAAAGGGCCCTGGAGAGCCCCCACACCCAGCCCAGCTCCGAGCCCCTTCCCCAGGGAGGAGGTTCCTTCTCACAGAGCCAACCTGCTCTGCTGGTGCCACCAGAAGTAACAAAAGTCCTGCCTCATTTAGCACATTTCAGGGGTATATCAATAACCAAATGTTGGATCCTGGGGGAAAGGGGGGATTTTTAAAGTCTGCACTCTGATATGAAATTTCTCAACTTTTTCTGCTGGTCCCAAACATTATTCAACTCTTTGCCACTGTTTTTAAGGCAAAGATACTGCTGGTGTGGTACTGAGTCTGCACCCTTTGCTGAGCACAGTCAGGCTCTAGAAGGACTCATTCCTTCCACTCAATGCCATGGCTGGCATTTGGGAATAGATGTTTATTCAGAGTGAACCGAAGAAAGAAAGAAATAATCAGGTTATCAGCAGCCAACAAAGCACACATACTGTGATGATTAATATGCATTTGAGTGGAGAACTGCTCTTTTTGCCATTAAAACTTGTATTACTTAAATCACATCTTTCATCAAAGTCTTCTAATTGCACTACAGTTTGTGATCATTTAATTATCTGTGTTTTCTTTCCGAGATGGTATCTCTAAAATGTACCGTATATATCAGAGTGCTCCTCCACTTTTAAGTGTAACTTGGCCAAATGAATTTCTCCTAGAAAAAGAGCATTTCAAAAGATTTTTGTCCACTTTGGGCTGAAGTAAGTTAAAAATGCAGAACACTCTCAGCTCTTCATTTGAAGAGGTAGACATCATAATTATAAATTCCTGCTGCAGTTTAAGGTTCACAGGACAAACTCACAATAGCTTCATTACAAATTCCCTGTGATCTCTTCATACATTTTAAGCACCTGAAATATTTGCATTTCTGATTTTACTGGTGCAGCCCTAACAAGAGAGAGATATTCTTACTCACTGTGAAATGGATGAGGCTCTAAACAGGAGTTTTTTTGTTGATTCTGGGTGTGACTGAAGAGAAAGAAAGAAATAAAGACAAAAAAAGAAAGGTAAAGCCATTGCACTCTGACTTCCCATTGTGAGTTATTTCAACTCACCTTTTAAGGGATCACCTCTTCTTAAAGAATTCTTCATTTCATTTCTTAAATGAAGTTATTTTTTAAATGTTCTTTTTCCTGCTCCCACTGAGATGTCCAGGATTTGAGGGTTCTGCCAGGGCTGCTTTGAAAGAAAAATAAATTAAAAACCCTCCAGCTGAGTGTCTTTACACTCTAATGTAGTAAAGATTGGTTTAGGATCATTCAGAGGAATAGAGATTTGCTGCTTTATTAAATGGAGCAGAGATTTTTACTGAAGAAAATCTAGACATGCTGGGAAATCAGGTTTTACAAATATGGCCCTTTGTCCAATTAACAAGTGATATAGTTCTTTCCATGGGATCATTATGCATATATTATATGTGTACATAAAATACTGCAACGACACACAGGAACAGCACATTGTAATTAAAGTGGTTCAGTGAAAAATATCTCTGAATTAAGTTACTTACAACAATTTTATTCTTATCTGTGAACTTATTTTTTTTTTGTATATTCAATGCATTTTAAGAGTATTTGGTGTCATATTTGACTTTAGATCAATTGATTTGTCTGATTAGAGCACAAGATATAATGGATGTGGGAGAAAATCTGTGTATGATAAAGATATGTGTATATAACTTCATAATATAATGCAAAGATAAGCTGATAAATGCAATTCATATGAAGATAATAGATTTTCTTCACATGGGTAAGTATAAAATCCATGTAAATATGAAGCATTCTTCCAGACACTTCAACTCCTCTTAAAATCATCAGACCTGGCACTTCTGTGATGACAATATCATTCTTTGAAATATTTTAAAATGATAAAGAAGGATGAGATTTAATAAAGAGGTAATTAACAAGTTGTAATACCTAAATATCCCTGTTTATGTGGGGTAGCAGATTTTTTATATACTCATTTTAGTCAGCTCTGACAGCAAGTCTGTGGCTGATGGTTATGCCAGTCATAATTAAAACTCTTTCCCATTACATTCATTATCACAACAGATGGGATGATTTTGAGAGTAAGAGGTACCAGTTTTATATTAAAAAAAATTTAAAAAAAAATTACTTGTGCCACTCTATTCTTTCTGTTTCATCCCTTTGCTTTCTTTTCAAAGAAAAGGGAGGATTAACTTAAACACCAAAGCTCTGGTATTAATATTAAGGCATTATGGAAACCAGAAGTAGGATGATTGGAATCTGAAAGCTAAACATGGAATGGATCCTAAGCCATGATAATAATACACTGCAGCAAGCTGTATTTACAGATCAGGTTTATAGTATAAAATCATAAATGCAGAGAATTATTCCCAATCATCTGAGGTAATTAGTAACCAGTCACTTAATTGACTTTTACCACTCTGGAGCCACTGATACAATCTGGGTGTGGCGCCTGATGGAGAAATCAATGCCAGTCTTACCTTGGGGCTATTGAGTGGTCAGACTGTCATTTCCAATAAGATAATGTCAACTCAATGCATTAACTGAGAGGTTTTGGGCTTATTTTCTTTTGGAGAAATTAAATCAGATAAACCAAAACAAAGCCAAGATGAAATAAAGAAAATAAAACACTGATATGGAACAGTGTTGAGTAACAGAAACTAACTGTGCACTTGAATGCCTTTGGAATCCTGATTGCAGCCCTAAAGTTCCTGTTCCTGAGCTAAATTCACAGGTTAGAATAAAGGATATTCATTGTTCCAGATCAAAACCACTCAGCATCTTGTCCTCCATCATATTTTCATGGAAATGAGAAGGAGTTTAGTAAGACAGGCACAGTTCCTCAGAAGGAACAGGTGGGAAGCCAGCCGTGTTTTCCTTTTAGATCCACGGAAAACAATTATACTTAATTACACAATTACCCTAACTGGCATTTTTTTCCTGCCTGAAGAGGAGCACAGAAATGCATGAGCTAACAAAGTGATGAGATGAATGGTTCATTTGCTCAGCATCTTATTTTATTGGAATGGCCAGTCCTTGGCATTCTGGGCAGAGGTACAAAACACACTGCAGCACACAGGTGTTGAACAATTTTTCCCTTGGAAAGATTTCCTCCTTTCCCTCATCCTCTGTGTGCTCTCCAGAACTGCCATTCCAAACAGCTGCTGGCTCTGTGCCTGCGCTCCGTGCTGGGAGCAATTCATCACTTCAAAAAGCCAGCTCAGCACACTTGAGCCATCTGAACTATTTCCACCATCCCACATTTTATTTGAGAATATAATTGGGAGGGAAGAGAGGACTTCAACTCTCCTTTGCTGTTATTGCTGCTCCAGGAGAGAGGCAAAAGCTATTCTTTCTATTCTATTCTATTCTATTCTATTCTATTCTATTCTATTCTATTCTATTCTATTCTATTCTATTCTATTCTATTCTATTCTATTCTATTCTATTCCATTCCATTCCATTCCATTCCATTCCATTCCATTCCATTCCATTCCATTCCATTCCATTCCATTCCATTCCATTCCATCCCATCCCATCCCATCCCATCCCATCCCATCCCAGTTGTCTTAGTGCATTCAATTCCATTCTAGCCCTTATTTATTTTTACACTCTTTAAGATAAACTTTGACACACGTCCTAACTCACATGTGTTTATGTCCAGGAGAGGTTGGAGAGTGACTATTTTACCAGTGTAGCTGGTTGAGGGAAGGGTGGTTTACTTAAAATGGATGGAGAAAATGGATATTCTTAGCTGAAAGTGTAGGACTCCTGTTTTCAGTTTAATTTTCTCCATATGTGTCCATTTTTGTTACTGCAATTTACACACAGGTATGGGTTAGTCCTTAAATCCTTATTAGACAGTAGGAATGAAACACAGAGATCTCCAAGAGAAAAAAAACAAAACTGTGATTCAGAAGGAAGTTTGTGAATTTGCACTTCCTGAGAATTCTTAATGGAGCAGAGTTCCTGTGCTAGGAAAAATTCCATTTTGAAACCCACCTAAACGAGTGTTGCCCTTGCCACTCACATTTTTAATCCTTTACTTCTGCTTCTCTGGCTGAAAATTGGAAGTAGGTCATGCTGCAGCCTTACCTGTTACAGATTCTCTGCCACAGATGGAAAAGGAGGACCTGCCTCAGCAATTCAATAAAGTTAATCAAAACCAGATAATCATAAGATATGAGGCTTTCTCCAAAGCAAAATTAATGCTGAAGTCACAGGAGCAACAAATAGGAGAGAAACTCTAACACAGAAGTTGATACAACTCCAAAAAGCTCCAGATGTTCATTTGCAGGTAAAAACTTGTAATTAAACTTTCCAGACACTGCATTTCCAGAGATTAGAACACTGAACTTTACATATGAAGTGCTGATGAATATGAAACCAAACAAAATGATTCCAGTCAGATGGGAACAGGCTGATTCCAGACATCTGTAATCTGGGTATTTATAATCAGCCCTTACAGTCACTTTTACAAGGCTGTCCTTGAGAAAATAGAGCAGTACAACATTAATCAACATTTCACCTGAGGCTGAGGACTTGGAACACAAAGAAATTCCTCTGAAATTCCAATCATCCTTCAAAAATGTGTTGGATCAAAACCTTTCAGTTGTTCTGGGCACAAGATATTCTATATTTACTAGACCAGTTTTGGCTAAACTCAGTAAAATCTGGGGTAGATCAGTGCCTCTGTGTGAATTCCAGTTACTTGTGTTTTAAAAATAAGTCTAGACATCTGAAAATTCACACATATGTGTGAACATATATTGCATGGGCATGGTGCTGTGTGGTATCTGCATGGCAGGATGGGAAAAGTGTTATCACAAAATGCTCCAGAGAAAAGAGATTAGTAATAAATGATCCCTCACCTGGCTCATCAGTGTCATCTAATGCTTTCTATGACGTGATGGAATTCTTTACCCATTTACAGCTACTCCACAATTTTCCAAATATTTATTCCCAGCCTTTCCACACATTCCAAAGCAATCCTCCACTTCACTGAGAAATATTTTAACTTCCCCTTTAATTTCACTGCTGAATTCCTTGCAAGAAGATGCTTGGGCTGGTGTGTATTTTGCATAATGTAAACACCTGCATATAGGAGGGCTGCAATAAGAAGTTAATTAAGTCACAAGAATTGCAGGGTCTTCCTTTGGATTTTCTCTGAGAAGCAAAACCAAGTCCCACTTGCAGCCTGTCAGCTTTCCTTTGAATTGCCACAATAATTAATATTCTTTTCATCTAAAAGTCTGCCACCAAAATGGCACAGGTGGTTTCAAGAGCTGCTAAAAGCTGCTAAATACCTCTGGCAATGGTGCCACAATGTCACTACAGTGATGGCCTTTTCCCACCAAAAAAATAGTCACAAATTTAGTTTAGGTGTTTTAAATGCAGTTCTACTTATTTTTCTATGCATTCATGTATAGAAGGGTAGGTTTATACACAGATATATCTAGAGATATAGAAGTGAAAGGAACAGGGGTGATTACTGAATGTAAAGAAACAAAGGAGAAGATGACTCAATATTCCAAGAACACCTAAATTTCCAGCTCACTGCTCATCCCAGAGCACAGACAGTCCTGAACTTGCAGGTTAGAAAATGTCAAAAAATGCATCACTGTTCAGCAAAATCCAAGAGAGAAGGAAGCAAGGGAAAGAAATAAAAAAAATCCTCTGAAATGCTAGAAGCTCACACAAGCTCTGAAATCAAATTTTGAAGTGCAACCAAGCCTTCCTTGGCTTCCCCAGGCCCACAGAAGTTCAATTAGCCACAAACTACTCCCAAAGTTTTCTGTTAATGTAAGCAAAGCTGCTGTGCCACCTGGTGAACGTTTTCATATGCAAGAGTCTCTTTTGCTGTATTTCTCAATATAAAAGGCTAATTCAAGTGCTCTTGGCAACCTTTGTTGGTGCCTGCATTAAGATGTGTGAATAGTTGCAATCAGTAATGAGAGAGAGACTCCTGCCACCGCTGAGGACTGGGCTTTTGTCAGCACATAACTAATGTGCTCATTATTTCTCAGCAATACATGTTTTAATTTTGGAGAAAATGAAGCAGCATTATTTGTGGCACACAGGGGAAAAAGATAATCTACAGGGATAATATATTGGAGTAGAATATCACTGTGTTTGTAGATCATGATCTGATCAATCGTGATCAATGATAAAATTGGAATTAGATGATCAGATTTGATCATCTGAAATGTGTTCACTTTCAATAGTTTTTCATTGAACACTAAATAATTCTTGGCCCATCAGCTGCATGGATCAATCCATTAAAAATATTTAATAACACTGTGGTATTAAATGTTCTCCAAAGTGTTTAATCAATGCTATCAGAAACAAACAGCACAAGATGGGTTATTCTCAACATTCTGAATTAAATATCCAGAATTAAGGCTCTGTTAGAGATCTGAAATATGTTCCGGAAATGCATAGTGACAGCACTCCAAAGTTGTTCTTTTGGCCCATCCCTTTGCCAGCTGACCCCATATTTATGACTATGGTCACCAAAAGTCATGAATTCCATCAAATTCATGACACAATTATCCCAAATTTAGGACACAGACAGGCTGGGCCTAATATGCACTGAGCTGCTCCAATAAAGACAGGAAAAATACAGGAATGTGGAATTCCTGGTAATCTTATCCTACATTGCTTAGTGGCTCTTTCTTATTTGTCCTGATTTTTACCTAATAGAAAATACATCCTTTAATTTGAAGAAAGTCTGGATTCAGATCAAATCTTAATTCACATTTCATGCTCTAGAAAATCCACCTTCCCAGAAGACTGAAGAAAATATCTTCAGAATTTTAGAGAAGGTCAACACTTAAAGTATGTCTTGGCTCAATATCTATATGGTTTTTCAGTCTCTTAAATTGTTCTGCTACCTTGAATGCAGTTTAGGAAAAGTAATTTTCTCTGTATATTTTCCCACCAGTTTTTGATGATTCAGCCAACACACTGATCCTCCTTCTAGAATTAGTTAATTTATATTTTCTCTTGACTTCAATATAATTCGTACTGTTGGACCCGCTCCTATTTTATTTATTATTTTCATACTGGAGGTCTATAACTTCTGCATGAGAATAAAACTAAATTAACCCCACCATATAGAGGTCTAAATCATTTGGCAAGATATTGTGTTTTCTAATAGAAAATACCATCAGTTTTTGGACAACTAAATGAACTTTTGGAATAATCCAGAAATGTATTTTCTGCAGGACTTTCCTTAGGTGAACAACAGTGAGTTATAGATTTCAACTTTGCTCCCATTTTTCATCGAGTAACCAAATAATAATTATTTATAAGGGCATAAATCTTTTGGGGTATAGATGGAAAGATTCCATCAGATGGCAGGTGTGGCCACTGGCCATTATACATTTATTAAAGGTTTTCTTTCTGGTATCTAAGGCCTCAGCCCTTTAGAGAAAGTTAATTAAAGTCCAAAACTTTGTGACAGAAAGAAAATACATATTTTCCTTTCCTAAAAAGTTAACGTTTCTGGATGAAAAATTTACCTTATATTAAAATAAGAAAGGAAATTGAAGGCCTCATTCGGATGATATATAGGAATTTTCTGCTTTTCTTTGTTTCCTCTTCAGAAGCTTCTCTCTCCTCCTCAGCTGCCCAGGGCTCTTCAAAATAGGAGGATCTCCATGGATTATATTCACAACCCCAGCTCCAAAGCACCCCTGCCAGCTCCCAGGGCTTTGTGGTACAGACAATCCTTTATTGCTTAATTTGACACGAGACACGCCCTTCATATTATCAAGGGCAGATTATTCTGCCTGAAGGAGTCTCATTGATCAGTCGCCAGTTTGTCAGCACTCAACCACTTCTAGGGACTGAGATTCCATAAATGTTGGATTTTGATCGTTCACCAGGTACAGCCTGGCTGCCCTCACGGAGATTTTTGGGTGGAAAACCAGGGTGGGAGTCGGGGAGATGTCCCTGGGCGTTCTCCCTTCAGAGGATGCAAATGATTTCTCACACAGCCCACACCTGCCAGGATTTCCTAAATCCCAAATCTTGAGCTAAAAGGCATCATCTTAAGCCTATCATGAATTTAGGTCCTGCCAGACATCCCATTCTTTCTTTTTCTTAGAAAATACTTGCATACCAACTCTTGTCTCTTTTATCTACCTTCCTGCTCCTCCTTATTTACAAATGTCCAACAAAATACCAACACAGGTATGTCATCAGTGCTTTTCTTCAGTTCTGTTCTCTCTTCACCTCAGGACAAGGTATTTGTATTTTGTTCCAGAGTTATTTCCATGAGCTGGCTGCTACTGACAAGAGCTTTTCTGTTAATACTGAAAAGTGGTGAGTTAGTTGTTTGACTGACTGAGCTTCTGTGTTTGGAAATCAATATTGAATTGCTGCTACTAAAATACAGAGATATCCATAAACTCGTTATGTAGAAAAACGGCTTGGAAAAGGTGAGAAATAGAGCTTAAAAATACCAGTTTATTGCTACAATTACAGTGCATTCATAAAAGAGTTTCCTGAACTCAGTGCTAATATCAGATTCTGGGTCAATCTCTCAGAAGAAATACACCTCTCTTTTTTGTTTCTTTTCTCCTTTTCTCTGTGTTTATCGTCATTACAAATGAATAGCATCCATTCTGTGCACAATATTTCTCAAAAACAAAATAAAAATTGAAATATGGAAACTTCTATCATGATTCCTCATGTAAATGTGATTTTCCCACCCTGCAGGTTGTGCTCACCCAGCGCAGGTCCAGGACGCAGCACAACAGATGGAGGCTTGGCTTTCCTCACAGAAAACTTGTGTTGGTTTTTAAAGGATTACTCCAAAGCTCAGGTTTCTTTTGGAATAAACTGAAAGCAGGGCCGCATTTCTGTCTGCTGTGCATAGAGGAAAACATATTTATCACATTACAGCACTGAGGCTGGAGATAAGCTCTGCCATTTCCCTACGAGCAAATCCAGACATCTGGGGAAAAAACAAGTTTAGCTGTCAGACAGGATACACAGCAGGGCTGAGCAACAACTGTGGCTGCTTCTTTTTCACAACAAGCAGGCATGGCTCATTACAGTTAGATCATTATCCTGCTGGAAAACGGGATCCTCCAAGAAGGAAATCATTGTTTATTAGGGTTTAGGATGTCTTAAAGTTCTCAGGTTTAAACCAGGCCTAACTCACACTTGAGGGGATTCATCCTGCTGGGGGAAAATGTGAGTGTGCACCTCATTTGTGAGAGAAATTCCAGTCAATTTTCAAATGTCAGATTAAAAAATAAAAGAGGTTTGTTTTTTGTTTTTGTTATTATAATTCATATTCTCCTCTTATATTCTACTCAGTGCTAAATACTTCCGTGACAGAGATATTTTGTGAATGAACTGAAGCAAAATTCCTTTGGAACCATCTAAAAATGCAATTTATCAAATTCTTCTGTATTGCCAAGTGCAAACTATTGAAAATGTTTGTCATTTGAGCCATGGCTAGAATTCCCCTGTCTGTCTCCCCTGATTCAGAGATTTAGAACCAGGCTTTTAGTTAATGCTCACGCAAAAGGCTGCGCTGTAAAGTATTTCTGTGATGAGTGTGACAGTAAAGAGGTTTATTATTTTTAGCACACTCAAGACTTGCAGTGAAATTTCTTCAGGTTTCATGGAATAAACTGTGTCCTTCCGTTCCTGCACAGTCAGGTTCCGGCCTGTAATTCTTAGGTGGCAAAAAGCACAACTGTTTCTAGAAATATAAAGGATAAAGAGGCATGTGTTCATGTATTCCATACATGACCTATGAGAAATAACACTTGTTTCCATTATCTACATAGTACAGGCATTTTTAGCTGTGTTTCTGGGAATTAGCACTGGCTTACAAGTAAATAAAGAGAATTTCTGAAGGGATATGATGCCAGACTGTTGGACAGAGCAGTTCCAGTCCAGAAACTTCAGCAGCTGCTAAATTCCAGAAAGGTGTCAGAGCCATGAGGGTGTGATGGGTACTGGACATTTCTCCTACAGGGATGAAATTCATCACAAGAAATGTCCAGAACCCAAAAATTAACATCAAGTTGGCCTCTTAGATTTGCAGAATTCTCCCTTCTAGCTCTGGCAGGAATACTAATTACTGCCTTAGACTACACAGCTCAATTTTAGGTGACTAAAACTAAATTAAAATGATCCCCTTCTAAATGAAGGCTTTGCTTAAAAGAACAGAGGCAATCCTGAAAACAAGGTGCGTGCCATTACTGCCAAAAAATTTACAAGTAGCAAGAATACAATTTCCCATTTTTATAGCCTCATCTGTATAAGCATTTTTATAGTCACCTCCATAAAAATGTCTAAAAGTGCTCCATAAATATTAATGAATTAACCTCCCCTGCGTCCCCATCTGGTGGGTGTTTATTTTTACGTTGTAGAGTAGGAGAAACAATTGCAATAAAGCCAAGCTCTGTGCACAAGTCCAGCTCCCAATTCTTTTAGAGAATCAGGAATAAATAATCCTGGATCCTTGATAGTAAACTCAAGGATGAGTTGTTTACCCTGCCATAGGCAGCCCATGACTCCAGAGCAATGGGATTTCCAAAAAAATCTTGTGCCCTATAAAACCCAGCAAAACTCCCCAAAATCAAACATCTCTAAAAATTTACATGCCTGGAATAAAGAGGATGGATATTTTGGTGTTACAGTTCCATAATGTATTCCTGCAGATCACAAAATTGTTCTGCACAATGATATTTTTAACATGTCAATTTTAATGTTTTAAGGGTGGACACGTAAGGGGCTGTAATCCAAGAAAGACCAAATGATTTCAAGGAGGAAAAAGTACAAGAATCCAAATTTGTTCCTGATAAGAGAGACTTAACTAAATAAATATAACTCCATAATAAGTTAAAAACCCATGTAAGGCTCTTCACACATTCTTGGAACAAAAAATCCCCCCCCAAAAAAAAACAAAAAAAAAAACTGACAGAAATAATAAAACCAGCTCAAATTACTGAACTATTCTGCTCAAATAACAGAGTGTGCAAGAATTAGTACAAATCATTCCATGGAAATACATTTTCCTGAATGCTCTTTGAAAAGACAATTTCTGAGTGTTAGGACATGGTTTGGAAAAATCCTCCTACTTTACTATTCATTTTACTTGGTTTTTCCTCCTCCTTTTTTTTTTTCCCCAATTGAATGTTTCTCTTGCAATGCAGCAAATACAAACCCAGAGTGGCCAAGTTACCAGGTGCCATTGAAAATAAATATATTTTATGGCTCCAACACACATTTTCCTTAGGAAATGAATTTCCTTAATAACTTAACTGAACAATCAATCCCTGTGCTGCTCACGGATTTTTCCCATTATCCCATAAGAAGGTAAGGGATCCATTTGTTGAAATCCACAGCAGTTAAATATCACTGTTTTTCTCAAAGCAATACCTGATCCACTGCCTACACCTCCAGTACCAAACTTCATTTCAACTTTATCAGGAGCTGCATGATATTGATATACAGAGAGGAACGTGCATAAAATTTATATTCCACCCAGAAACCTTCTCAAGAACATTTTTTTTTTACTTTTAATGTCTGAGGGAATTTCTGACAGAATTGTTCCCAGTGACAGAGATAGAGAATTAACATTTCAGAGCATGCTTTGATACACATTGACTTAAAACCACCTTATTTTGATCTATGTTCAAAGTCTCCAAAACTAAACCCAAAGTTGTTGGAAGAAATAAAATTTATTAACTGCTTCCAAAAGGAATCAGAATGACTTTGGGACAGGCACTGGTGGGAGGCTGGAAGCAGTCTCTGAGTGGCTCTGAAGGAAAGACACAGCATAATTTGAATAAAATACAATCACTCAGGAATCATCCAGAGGAAAAGCATCAAGAAATTAATAAAATTTGATTTAGAATTGTAGAGGGTTTTCTCTTTAACTGAAAACCAAGTCATGTTAAACCACGACAAGAATGGGTACAAATTAGTGTTTCTACAACCACATCTAAATTCAATGATGTCATCACTCTATTGCACTTATTCATGGAGATGATGGAATATTAACACAATAATAAATGAGGTATTGTGCACCTAAGTGTGAAGTCAATGTGTGATGTGTGAAATCACACATTAATGTGTGATTTCTCTTCAGTTCTTCCTCAATTCAAAACAACTAAAGTACAAGCTTTAGAGGGTGGAATTGACAATTTTTGACAAACATTGACAGAATTTTAGTAGAATCTATTTTTAGTAGGAAAAAAAAAAAAAATCAGTTTACTTGCCAGTTGAATACAAAACCAAAATCAGATAAATCCAATCTGCACAGGGAAATCCATGCATTCCACTGAGTCAAAGATTCTGCTGACTACAGCAGAGGGAAAACTGGGTAATTAGGCCAAATCCTATAATGCTTATTTAGGATTTAAGCTTATGAGAATAGTCTGTGAGTGATGATTATTATAATGAGATGACAAAAGCTATTATTTTCCTAATTGTTTTGTGAATGTATGGGAAGAAACAGCCTGTGAATGATTCTCTGCTCTAAACCTGAAATATGTGGGAGGGAGATGCCACCACCTCACAAAAACCTCACATCCCATTACTGGCAGGAAACAAGACAAGGAACTTTCCTTCCTCCCATAAGGACACAGACACCAAAGTCAGAAGAGTTTTGTGCCTGGCAGCGATGCCAGTGAGTCCTGAAAGGGAATTTGGGGGTCTTGGTGCATTTCCATTAATCACCTCAGAAATAAATTCCTTTTCTCTCCCACTACGATGAGGCACAAAATTATCCACGTGGCAAGGGCTGCAACATTTGTTCACTGTTTTAATTTAATTTTATTCACTTCTTATCACCTGGGCAGCAGTAATAACTCTCTCACCAGGATAACTTGCCTGGATTCTTTTGTTGTTCTTTTGGGGACTCGGTAATTTTTACAGTGCAAACACCTTCAGTGCTGTTTATTTCTGATTATGAGATTTTGCAGCTTCGCTCTGTTCTCTGGTGAACTCCATGGCAGAGTGGGGAGTAATTACCTGGCATTGCACTAATCCTTCTCTGCCATGCAACAAGGTCTCTTTTGTTGTTTAATCTCTCTTTTTTCATTTTTCTTGCGTTTTGGACAGCATTGGGGTTTTAAATTGTGAATCACCACAAGAATCCCTCTTAAAAGACTCTACTTAACATTCTGGCCTAAATTGTCAGGACATCATTTCACTCCTTCCATCATTTCTAAAATACTTTTCCATCTCATCCCTCCCCAGAGACCAATTTGGATTATGCAGGCTCAGGGAGGCTTCTCCTGTGCTGCCTCATTGAAACATTTTTGTACCACACGAAGCCTTTTCACTCCAGAGAAATATTGGCTCTTTCTGTCTCTCCTGAAATACAGCTGGGCTCCTCTTTCCTGCTGCACTCTTAATTCTTTGGGATTATGTAAGGAACAACTACTTATTAGGGAAGTATGAGCTCAGAGAGATCAAAGCCCTGCTCTCAGCTGTGTTCAGGTTCCTTTTTACCAACGGGGACTTTAAAGCAAGGCTCGATGTCTCGCACTAAGTGGATTCAGGGACACATTTTTTTACCACTTTGCCATGAAATTCTGGTATTGTGCGACTCGTGGGCTGCCTCTTTTCAGGAAAATTATTTTATAGAAAGGGAGGACGTCCCACCTTGCTCTCTAAGTATCATCAAAGGGGAATTTATCAATGTGCTCGTGGAGGATATTGTTCCTTCAGCAGAGTGCATCCATTACATGGTTTCATTTTTCCCAAAGCAGGAAGAATGTGCTGTGTCACAGTTATCCTCAGCAGCTGCAGCTACAAAGGCAGCAAAAGTCACACTCACAATCTGTCTCAGAGAAACATAATTTGAGCAACTTAGAGTTCCTCGCTGCTGGTTTTGTAAGGTAAGCACAAGAAATTTCTAAAACATGGAGAATTCCAACTAAGCATGTTCATATTTGGTTTATATGGACAGAAACAGATTACACTTGTACAAGAAAAAGTCCTTATCATATAAGTATGATGCTTACATAGGAATAAATTATTATTCAGTGGTAATCTAACTGTAAAAGCTAAATAAGAAAAAAAATGAGCTTTTTCTGTAGCATTTTTCCCTATCAGGCTCAAAGTGCTTTACAGAGAACACAAATATCATTGTCAAGCTGACAAAATGAGATCCAGAGAGGAAAACTGAGCCTCAGTTTCACGCTGCCTTTAGAGTATTTGGGGATTCACTGTTTTGTGGGAAAGGGTGAACCTAGGAGAGAGAGAAGGCTGAGAACATCTCACATCTAAACACAATTTGCCTGTATTTGGGTAGCACCATGAGCAAACTTAAAAGCACAATGAAAACATTCCATAATTTTAAGAAATTCTAGGAAGAATCAGAAAATATTCCCCAATATGAGATAAAGATGTTATATATATATTTAACATAATATATATAATTTTATATTATATATATCAATATAAATATGATATCTTATATATATCAATATATGATATATCAATATAATATATAAATATATAATATTATATTATCATAATAAGCATTAATTTAAACTTCTGAAATAAATGAGGGCTGGATTTCTGTCACAGAATTTGATTCAAATATTTAACAAAGTTTATTTTTTTATAAAACCCCAATGTTTTCTCAACGATCAATTTCATACTTTTGGAATGTCACTTGATGAATTCCATGCAAGATCATTTTTGTAATAACAAATGAAATCATGGCATTAAAAAATTGCCAGATATTGTCTGTGAAAAGGAAAGGCAAACACTTTCTTAGGAAATTCCTTTTGTGAGTGTTCACAGTAGCAAATTAAAAGAAATTTTTTTAGAAGGGTATTGTGTGGAGAGGTTGAAAGAGTTCTATCACGACTCTCTCCAGACAGATGTTTTACTTTGAGTGGATTTGCTGATTGAATAGAGGCCAGGAGTGCTCTGATATTTTAAAATTTCTTAATTCTCATATATTATGTCAAGCCTGCAACAATCAGAACGAAACCCAGACAATGGGCTCAGCACAGAGAGTTATCCTTTCTTTCCTGGCGTGGATGGTGCCTGGAAAATCCATCCATTTTTTAAAAAAATTATGAGAAATCAAGGTTATCATCTAGACAAGAGGCAGACTGTGAAATCTGCTTCAGCCCATTTCCTTTGCATGGCCTTAAAGGCACAGTCCCCAGCAAAAAATTGTGTTTCCTCGCAAATATGGAATTCTGTTTTAAAAACTGGGAGTAAATTCCAAGAGACTGCACAAATCAATAAATGAATCGATATTAAGGTGTGGGGTCGAGCCTGGTGGTGCCCTGATGGCAGTTTCAGTGTCCTGCTGCCAGAGAGCAGAGTTAGGTGAGGTATTGGGAAGGAATTGCTCCCTGGGAGGGTGGGCAGGCCCTGGAATGGAATTCCCAAAGGAATCGTGGCTGCTCCTGGATCCCTGGAAGTGCTCAAGGCCAGGTTGGACATTGGGGCTTGGAGCAACCTGGGCCAGTGGGAGGTGTCACCATGGCAAGGGGTGGAATGGTGAAATGGGATGAGATGTAAGGTCCCTTCCAGCCCAGATCTCTGGGATTTTGTGATTGAGACATCACACGATCCCTCAGCCACCATGCAACCACCCAAGCCGCAAAACGCAACATTCAAACTTCACCATTCCCCTTCACCACCCAGAAGTCCATTACCTTTGGTTTAGGAGGATTTTTAATCGAAAATTAAACGTCAGATTGCCGCCTGGCCTCCATTAAAAACTTCATTTTCCTGTGGAATCAGCCTGTTTGTGGCTGACAGTCTCATCCCTCTGCTGCCCGCGCTCAGCGGCGCTGCCGGCGCTCCGCTCGCTTCGTTATCGTCCTGCAGGAAGGGACAGCAGGCCTGATTAAGTCGAGTTAATGCTAACAACCCCTGTCATGTTAATCAGCATCCAGGGGCCTCTCTTGGAAGGTCTCAGACACGTTTTCCATGGAGCTCAGGGAGGGGAGCACTCAGAGGTCACCCACGCCCAAAGGAAGGACCGCTTGAACTTCATCGGTGCTGACAGACACTTGCTGCCCCTCCACCGTGCTCTGACCTTCTGCTGGTGGCTTTACAAGCACCCCGAGCAAGCTGCTGCATTGTCTTTCCGCCCCTTTCCTCCACATTTAATCCAAATCTTCCTGTCTGCAACCTAAACCCTTCACATCCTGTCCATCTAAATAGATTTTTACGCTCCCCTTCCTTCCCTGGCTGTTGTACACACATGAGAAGCCTGGCCACGGAAACAAACAAACAAAACAGAAAATAGAAAATAATTTCCAGAGTCTGATACTCTTCCTCCTCCAAGCTGAGCTTCCTGATCGATTCATCTGTCTGGAAACCAAGTGCTGAAAGCTGGGCACAGTCTGAGCCCCGTGTGTGGAGCAGAACAAGGAGTTTGATCACCAACCTGTCTGTGCTCATCTACAGCTTCTTCAAACGAGGTCATGACATTCTGAGAACACCGTGCTGACCCCTTCTTGCACTTGTTTTAACACAGCTGTCTGAATTTTTTGTGGCCCACAAAATATAATATAGTTTCTAGAATAATTATCATTTCTAGCTGACAGAGCTGAGGTGTTTTCTACTCTGCATTTGCTCTTCCCAGCCACCCCTGCTTTGCTCAGTGTTTTTTTTTTATGTTTGGGTAGGATCAGTCTTTATTCTTATCCACTCATCCAGTGTAATTTCCTAATCAATGTTTCTTCAGTATTTTTTAATAGCTAATATTAACTGCTGTTCAAAAGACACATAACAAAGCTTGTACTCCCCCACAAAGCCTTCTGTTACATAAAGAAATCAGACTGGTCTGAGATGAATCATTATTTGAAAAAATATCTGCTGGCTCTTGTCATGTTGGTGTGTTAGAGACACCTCTGAGCAGTGAAATAAAGCCAACTGCTCTGCAAATCAGAGCTCCTGGATTTTGCCTTTCTGAGGAAGACATCAATTTTGCTTTCTCCCAGTTCTCCATCTGCCTCTAACGCACACACAGTTCTGATATTTACTGTGCAAACACTTCTCAGGATTAATTCAGGCCATGGCTTCCAACACAATCACGTTCTTAATGATCATGTTCTTAATATTAATACAAAATTTCAAGTAGTTCTCAATCAGAGCAACCTCTAAAAATCAATATTGTAGTAATTATTACAGTGGGCAGCAGTATGATAAATTAAAATATGCTTGTTCAAATAAATCCACATGTAAATTAGTTCTTTTAGATGGTAAGAATAATTTCTAGATGCCTTAAATATATGTCCTGCAAAGTATACAGGGAAAGGCTCTTGGGTCCTTTACCCATTAAAGCAGTTTTCTATTTATTTGGTGTTTTAAAATACATAAGGCACCAGGGGAATTCCTGACTTCTTCCAGGATACCTGCATAAACCAAGTTATTATACATTTACCATGAGCCACAGTACAAAGTACCACTCAATCAATTTTTAATAATTGGATCCTTCTTAATCCACAAATTACCTGAAAGTGAGGTTAAGTCCTCAAAACTGATAAAAATATTCTTTTTCAAGTAGTGACAGCATCCTGCTATATTACTGACCTGAAAATCATAAAAGTTTGTCTTTTCTAGGTGGCAACAGCTGTGGTCTGATCATTGCCAAAAGCTACAGGTTTTAAGAAAATAAATGATGTATTCTTCAAAACATGTTTTTCAAGAAATGAACTCCAAGATAATTCACTCTCCTGAGGTGGCCACCATTTCTAAAATCTACATTTTTCCTTATTCAGGGACAATAACTGGCTTTATGACCAAGAAATGATGATAAAAAAAGGCAATTATAGGTTGCATTGTAAGTGGTTAAACTTCTGCAGAGTGAGGTGAGAATTTTGCCAGCAATTCATTTTTCTTCTAGGAGAATATAAGAGACAACAAAGTACCAAAAAACAGGTGTTTAACAGAAAATAGACAAAATGTAGGCAGGAAAATGGGGTCAGTTTCTACTCCTGTCCTAAGGAACTGAGCACTTTTACAGAAGGGGTCAATTAGGATCATTCCCCCTAAAGGTTTATTAAGCCTTAACCCCTGGCAGGCACACATAAAATTGGAATTTGTATTGCAGAGCAGTGTGATCTCATGGCAAGATGTTGGAACAGGTGGCACAAGCAGGCACTTCACAGAGGAAAAAAAAAGTAAAAGACTGCAACTTTCACTTTGTAGTAATTGCTTCAAAAACACATTATTTTACATTTGGGTAACAGTCCTGATTTATGCTTCCTGATGCACATGATACATTAATGGAAAATTAATAATAATAATAATAACAACAATAATAATCAAGAACTGTTCAAATGCATTTTAATGCACTCGAGAAATTCTTTTTGCTCTTTTATTTGAAAAGAATATCTAAAAACTCACCCACTCCTAAATAATTCCTTCATGACTGGCACAGGACACGTTCAACACATCAGGTGAAATCAAAACCAGATCTTTAAAACCGTCTACAAAACTCAGAGTTCAGATGGTAAATCCAACCAAACATGCAAGGAGATGAAAAGCAATTTTTCCCAAGAAGTGGAACACCCCGTGGGTCAGGGATGTCCAAAAAGGGTCTAAGTTTTGGAATTTAAACTGGTTTTAGTCATGGGCTTGGTTTGGCTCTCAAAACTTGAATCAGTTTTGTCTTCCTGGAGTGTTGAAATGAATGAGGTTTTGGCTTTTATTCCACAAAAAAAAAAATAAATGTAGATGAATAGAATGACAATGAGAACATGGGTTTAATAATATGATAATAAGGACAAGGGTTTCAAGTCTATTTGGATTGTAATTTAGATTTTTGTTTCATTTTCACCCATGCAGGGAGGAAGGAAGTCCACCAGAGCTGGAAACCTCAGGTAAATATTCCTTCCTTTTATTGCAAACATTTGTTTGAGGACAGGACAGGCAGTGCCCAGATTTGGTGTCACTACTGATGACACTTCACATTCCTGACTGGTTTTCCTTTGAAACAGACTTTTATTTGCTTCTGACACAGTTTTGAAAAGAAAATGTGCCTCAAGTATGTTGTGAAAGCACGAGGCTGAGAGGCACAGATGTTATTACTTGCTGCCATATGCTGTTAAAGCTTTAATAATATGCATTTATACTAAGTTAAAAATGGTACTTCAGCACTCTGAATGTCAGCAAAAGAACTGTTCATTCCTTGGTAAAACACACCAACAAATGGAGCAACACTCTGAAAAGTGATGCTGGATTTTTGACTCCGCACAAGCGGATCCTTGAGGACTTCTCCGTAAAGATCAAGCAGATCATTAGGAGTCCCTCTAAACCATTTTATATTGACATTCTTGTTTTCTGAAGCAGCAGCTTTCAGTATTGTTCTCGTTTGGTTTATTTGACAGCCTCCTCTCACACCATTTTCAGACATAAACGCGAGCCACAGGCTAACATGGAAACAGAGAGCGAACCCTTGTGCACATCCAAAGCTTTTTAATATTTCTGAAACCTTTGGCACCATAAAAATTGAGACATGACCATTACCTCACCTGCCCCTTGGACAAAATCTCCAGTACATGTTCCATTCATAAGCTTTGCTACAGAATGCTTTCGTGTTTTTCAACATTCTGCCCAAAAACTCCCATTTTGGAAAGGTTTTCACTAAAGTGAAGGAATATTTGCCTGAAGTTTCCAGCTCAGCTGGCTTTGGTGGGACTTCCCTCTCCTCTACACAGGTTCAAATGAAACAAACAAACAAAAATCTAAATTAAAATTCCAATTGGCTTGCAACCCTTGTCCTTATTATCATGTTATCAATCCCACGTTCTCATTGACATTTCATTCATCTGCTGTTGGTTTTTGTGGCATAAAAGCCAAAGCCTCACACATTTCAACAGTGGTAGTTGAAATCAATAGCAATTGAATATCGAATCAAGAGTTTCAAATGAGGTAGTTGAAATCTGGGATAGTTGTCTAAGAGTTGGTCAAACCAAACCACTACTGCATGGAACACCCAAATTATTCGCAATTCACAGGGAATCGTGCCCAGCTCCACAGGGAATTTCAGCCCAGCTGGTGGGAAGTGAATGTGCACCAATCTACTCTAAATCCCATCATTATTGTGGTTTTTCCACTGAACATTGTTAAGGAAATACAGATGAGGTCTTCTGAGAAGCCAGTAGTACTTTATATTTGGGGTTTTTTAGGGTTTTGGGGTTTTTTCTGTTTGCACTGAAGATGACAGATCACTGAGATTACAAAGTACCAGTCCTGGTTCTAAGTCACCTCTCCTTCAGGGTGAAATTCCACTCTCAGCAGATGAAACATAATAGAAATTTGATTTTGAACAAATATTTCTATTTGAAATATGGTGGAAACACTTTATCGTGCTTATTCAGTGTATTTTCCTATTTTTTATGGGAGCCTTCAAAACCTCCACAGTCTTTAGCAAAAAAAATCAAACAATTTAATTGCAAAATAACTCGGTCCCAATCAGTTGAGGCCAAACAACTCAGACAAGCATTTCCAAACCCTCTGAACGAAAGTCAATGAGAGCTGAAGACAAACTGCCTCTAACCAAGTGTTTGCTCAGGGGCCCTGATGAAGCAGCTGACGCTTTCCCGTGGAGATTTACTCAAAAAAAAGTCCTGCCAATTTTTTTTCCAGCAGATTTTGTTTGCTGCCTGTGAGAAGGGCTCCTGTACCTATACCCATGAGCATATGGATGTGTAGGGAAGAGGAGGCGACAGCTACAACCGCTAAATGTGAAATCTGCATCATCAACGGCAGAACAGGAAAAAAGTTCTGTTAATTAAAACTTGAAAGGCTCTCTCTAACGTTCACTCCAAGTAAATTTTGTCCCCATAATTTGCCTTTGGAAAAAATCCCTTCCCCTCTAAACCTGTTTCTGCCTTCCTTATTTGTTTTTGTTTAATTTCCAAAGTCAGTCACTTTCCACCCTTTCTGATAACTGTAGCCAAAAGATGATAATTATGGCTAAATGATGATAATTATGGCTAAAGCATGGGATGGCAGGTGAAATTAACCCCTCTTTCCTCTGCTTTTCAGGGCAAAGGGGATCTCCCCTTCTCTCCCAGCCCGGGGGAAGCGCTGCCCTTCCCTCCCTCATCGCCAGGCTCAGGGCTCCCTCTCCTGTTCCAACAGATTTTTCACCACTGTGCTTTCAAACAAGCCTGAACAGACAAAAAACTGGGATATCCAATGGAATCAAATACACAGGAAAGAGTATACCTTTAAATTCCTTAATATCTGGAGTATGGCAATTAATATTAGCTCCTCAAACCATGGAACATTTTTATCACGTCACAAAGCCTTGACATCAGCTCTGGCCACAGGACCAGATTGTGCCCTGAGAGTGGGGGTACAAGCAGAAAAACAACCCAAAAAACCATCTTGGGACAATCATTAAAACTCTTTAAAACATAAAAGAAAAGAAAATAATGCCAGAAATTCGGTAGTTATTCTGTATTTAAAGAGAGATTTAGCATTAATAGAACATGCAACATAAACAACAAATATTTCATTTTCTTTTAATAAGAAATTCCCTGGGATTATTCCATCTATAAGAGAACCACAGGCAAGGAGAAAATTTTAAAAAAATCTCAGAGCAATAAAACGTATTATACTTAATCAGCATCAATCTAGAAATATTCAGTGGTCACCCACTGCTTTCCAACTAAAATATTTTATTTCAAATCCACCAAACACAAATTATTTTATTAAAAAAGAGGAGACAGATGAAAAAGAGCAAAAATCACAGATTCTGTTTAGACTAGATTTAAAAAAAAAATAAAATTAATACCATATAACTAATGAATAAGGGCAAAACAACACCCCAAAACTTGATCTATGAGAAGGTAATAGAATAAAGTCATCTATGGTGGGAGGAAATAAAACCCAATTTCTAATAAATATTTAGTCAGACAATTTCTGTGGTGGAAATGTAACACCAGGTTGAGCTAATACACATAGGACTTAAAAGAGAACCTTCACTGCCATCATATAAATCAACAAGTAAATAAAATAAAGAAAACACAAAATATAAAAGAACCATGAACAACTACAGCAGAAGTAATGCGAGCTGACGATCAATGAATTTAATGGAAGCCTTTCCAGTGCCATTAATAAAATTCAGAGCTGGTTTTTGTGCTGGGAGCTGATGGCAGTTTGAGGTGATACAATCATTTTCAGGCATTAAAGCACAATGATGACAGTGCCTTCTGTCTGTGCTGGGGAGGGGAGGAGGTGTAAGATTGCCATTAGGGGAAGATGAAATGTTCCTCCATCCACACGGGAACGGGGAGCCGATAAAATATTCCTGGCAATGCCCTTGAGATAACCACCTGTCACACCACCAGAATGTGCTCCTGAGTTATTTTCTGCTGTAGTTCCATTCCCAAATCCCTGTTTTCACTGTAGCATATTACTTTTTAGTGGCTGGTACTCCATACAGCACACGGATAAATTTCCTCTCTGCCGATGGAATTTTTAATGAAGATAAATTATAATCATGACATTTACATCTCAATGATTTTCACAATTGAAACATTCTCCTAATCCTGGTGCACATGCTGTAAGTGGGTTACGCAGCCAGATACTAAAGCAATCATTTTATCATTGTCAGAGTGAATATAATGCCTACAGCAATCAATTGGACTTTTATGGGAACAGTTAGCTCAGCTGGTTTTGCATTGAAAAAAATGCACTGAAGTGCCCATTATCCATCTCCACTGTCAAAGGACAAGTCAGGATCTTGGCTTTCATTCCCAAGAGTGTGAAACTCTGTCTTACAACCAAAATAAGAAGATTAGAAAGGACTAAAGTGGTCAGAAATGGCCAACAGCAAAAATTTCAAGAGCCCTAGAAAGAATAAACCAGAATTACCTGGTTTGGGTACAATATTTGGGTCAAACAGAGGCTCCAGCTGTGGTTTCTGTAGCCATGGAGGGCAGAAGGTGGTCCTGACCAGAACAGGAGAAGTGAAGACAATGAAGGTGCTAAAAATGAAGGTATGGGAGTGAAGAATTAAAACCTTTTTTTGGAGAGAAGTCTTAGGGGAAATCCCAGAGCTGGCATGGGTGAAAAATGAGGACAAACAGGGCAGTTTTCTCTAGTGGTGCTACAGAGGGTTAGGAAATCAGAGCTGTCCAACAGCTGGCAGAATTTCCAGGACAGGTTTTCTCCAGCTACTCTCCCTTATTCCCAGCACTTCCAGGACTCAGGTGGGCTCTTGTCTGCTCCAGGTCCTCACCTGGTCCTTTGCTGTCCCAAGCAGCCTCACCAATTTAGCTTTTCACAACAATTTCCCTTATTGCTCATTTCAGCAATCTGTGCAGCCCTGGTCTGATGCTGCAATCCCTACATGGAAATATCCAGAAGAGAGGAATGTGTCTGCACTTCCTGATCTAGTCCAGGTGCCAAAAAGTGCCAAAAAATGAATGTCCTTTGCTTGAATCTTAGGGATGCTGCATCAGCAGCCATGGAAATTCTGACATGGTGGGAGGGCCACCAAGCCAGGCAAGGAACTTCTCGTGGGAAATTCCATGGAAGGAACTCCTGTGGAGTAATTACTAAGTTTTGAAAACCTCAAGCTTATAGGAAAGACAGAAAACTTCCAGTGGCAAAGTCCCCTGGAATAATTTCTGCTTTTTTATTGTAGTGCACCGAGTCTCCTGAACGCCTTAGCAAGAGATATTATAGCAATAAATCTTTTTATACTTTTGAAGGAAAATGAACAGTAAAGGTTAAGGCTAGAATGTACTACTTAAAATAAAAGAATAAATACTTCTGTCAGCTGTTTAAACATTCAATGGCCAGATCCACAGGAGAAAATCTGTTAATGTTTCTGTTCACACCATCGAGCCATACTCAGAGCTTGCAAGTTGGGCAAACATAAAATCTTAAGTCCTCAGCTTCCATGCTTCAAATTTGCAATGTTTTTCAAGAATTTAGCGGTAGAGAAAAATTTTCTGAATTTATTCTGAAAAGGCCCCACCAGCAATGGATGTATTTGGGGTACCTCACAGCGCAGTCAAAGAAAACAAGTAGAATTAAATACTACAGAGGGTTAGGAAATAAAAAGCTTCCATAGAACAGTGGGGGAGATCAGATCCCATCACAGTCAGACTTTGTGAATTGAATCACACCATTCCAATATGCAGGAATTATAATTATAATTATAATCTTAATTCTTTGGCAAACATAGCTCTCAAGAGGAGTCAGGTACACGCAGGCATAGTACCTGTACACACAGACACTACTCAGAAGGGAATTGGAAATTTTTTAATTAATGCCATGCAGAAATCCATCTACTGACAATTATCTCAATAAAAATTGATTTCCTTGTTATTGAGAATAGATTATTTAACTTAATAACACATTCACCTGAGCACCTATCATGCATAAAAACTACACTCCAACAAGAAAAATTCCACAGTTAATTCCACAGAGGAAAACTGGGGGGGGGGAGGAGGCTTTGTTATTGCTAAAATGAAATAAAACATAAAAAAATCATTAAAGCCAAGGGGCTGTGTAAGGGCAGCTCAGTTGCCCTCTCGGTTTGGTAATTAAAAGCTGGAGAGCACTCACCTGTGTCCACACTGGGTTTTACCAAGCAGTTCTGTACCTGGGAGGGATCTGGCAGGTTCCCAGGTTTACCTGCTGCCTGAGCAGCTCTGCTGGTGTCAGACTGTGCCTCCAGACAGGATCCAGCAGCACTGGCATTCCTGCACCTCCTCCCCAGCCACACTTCCAGGGCTGCCTCCCAAACCGATGGCAAAGGAGAAGTCAAACTGAGGGAATTTCAGAAAACAGTGGCAGATGCTCAAACAAAAATCCATGGCCAGCTGGTTAAGAAGGAGAAAGGCACTTTTCAGAATCCTAAACCTACAGCTGAGGATGCTGGCCTAGGGAGAGGCAGGATATTTATCTGACCAAGATCCACTGGAAAAATCCAAGCACTGCAGCAAAATCAGCCAAGTCAAAACACCAATCCCTTGAAATCTCTTCTCCAGTAGTGTGGATGTTCCAGGAAAAGCATCTCAGCCCTCTGTGAGCTGTTTCGTTCCTTTATTGCAAAGGCTACATGTATTTCCCCTACCCTACCTTGAAATGTCTCGTTCCTGTCTTTGATTTCAGCTGGTTTAACCTGACACCCTTTTTTCCCCCCACCAAAAGCAGTTTACTCACTGCTGAGCTAAAAAGCCCGCTGTGACACGAGCACCACTCTTTATACTAAAAACCAGAGATGTGGAGAATGGCATTAAGCATGGCAAGAGCTTGAGATGCTGGGAATAATATTCAAAGAACAGCAACGTGAGAAGTTCGAAGCTGCCAATGGAAACAAAGGGAGCAGCAAGAAAGGAGACTGTAGAAAATGTCTTGTCAGTGACTCCTGGCCTGGAATGGAATCCCTAGGTGAGCCTGTGGCAGTTTCTGGAATGCTAATGAGGTGCTTAACATTACCCAGTACCGGGCTGAGTTTGTGACTAGAGAAAATAGAGAATGGGAAAGGGCAATCCAAAGCTGCTGGCAGAGCTGGGGGAAACAGCAACCAGGGGGAGGATCCTGCATGAGTCCTGGAAAAACAGGCTGGAAGAACAACAAGAACCTTGGTGGCACAGAGCATTTTACAATCATCACACTCAAGGAGCTCCTGGCACTGTGGAGGACACAACAGGTCCATGACATCCTTTGGGATCAAAGAGTTCCTCAAGGGGTGACCCATGAGCATCTCATTCTTCTCTCCCTGGTTTTCTTTGCATTCAGGACATATTTTTACTCAGCTGAGAAGATTTTAACTGCTGCAAGGAGTATTTAGTGCTTGCACACAGTTTTACACCAACACCAAGAAATATTTTGCCACTAATATTCTACTTTGGTGTATTTTAGTAAGTAATATACTTAGATCAATATCCCAGATATTACATAGGTATTTTCAGATCATAAACACCCATCAGAAATTAATAATACTTTAGTAGACAGAAAATGAAGAATATAAATTACCATCAGAAAAAAAAAACTTTGGAAAATAAATCTGCAAGAACAATTTAGAACTATTTTTAGGATGTTGACTTGTTTTGGATTCTCTGAAACCTGAAATGACAAAACTCTGCTTTTAACGACATGAGAGAGAAAATACTCCCATCGTGTATTTTTAAAATCTCATAGAAAGAGACATCTTGTAACAATTCCACAGCGATGAAGTTGTCAGCAGTATGATCAGGTAACCTGCCAAGGTTTCAAAACACTTTAGATATAAAAAGAAAACCGGCTTTGAAAAATACCAATCCCACTTTTAAAAATAAATTTTCAAGCATATCTTAGAATTCCGCTCAATTGTACAATCACAAATTCAGGTATTCTAAAATAAATCAAATTTACAGCTATTTAGTTGAACAGCAGTAAGATATCTGTGAATATACTGCTGTCATTTCTAAAACATTTAAAATATAGCAGAGACCGTATTACTTTCCCCAGCCTCTCACCAAGTAATGTATATTTTTTCCAGAGATAACTTCAATCTTGAAGTTTCTTGACTTTCTGTCAAAAGGTGGAAGAGTTTTGGGGTTTTATTTTTTTGACAAAAACCGGAGATGTCCTTCTCAGAAATGAAGTGACTTTGAACAGTCAACCAAACTTTGTGAGAAGATATCAATACAAACATCTCGTGGACCAGGAGCCTGCCCTAAATCCTCAATTCTCTGCTCACCAAAGTCCAGCTTAACTCAGTTAACATTGGGCAGAGGTTTCTGAACCGGTGTGACCTTCCCTTCCTGCTGGGTTTCCACAGTGAAATGTCAGCACAAAGGGCTCTGTGGAGCACCGTGGGCTCTGCTCAGCTTTGGAAGGCATCAGAGGGAGGCACCCAGGTGCCTCTGTGCCCTGCTCTTTGGATAAACCCCGGGGTTTATCACAGCTCGGCTGGGAACTAACGGGGTCCTGGGCCGGCGCCAAGGCCGGCGATGCGCTGAGTGAGTACCGCTGGTGAGTCCAGACGCCTCAGGGCACCTTGAGCTCACACACCCGATTTTTCCACTCTGTCAGAAACGATATGAGAAGAGATTACATCATGGAACCTGCCATCCCTCTTTTGTCTTTCGCTGAATCCCTGTGCTCCCCGCAGCCAGGCTTGTGCAATCCCCTCACGCACCTGGCGCATTTCCCAGCGCTCACACCGAGTGCCATTAGAGAGGGACAATGCTGATTTGGGGTGATCTGCTCTGTGTCTCCATAAAATATGTCCCTACCTCCTGATTCGAGTTGTAGAGGAAATCTGTGAGCAGCAGAGCGTGAGGAAGACGAGGAACTCTTACGTATCTAATGTCTTCCTCCAGGTTAGGAAAGGCAAGAGGCAGAAAACATCTCCCTGGATGTGATGGCAGTGGCAGTGCCAGACTGGACCCATGCTGACAACCAGCTTGCAACACAGAAGGCAACCTCTTAATAAACACTAAACCCTTCTAACCTGAAAGATTGCAGCCACTCTAATTACCAGAAATTAAATTGTTCAAGGAAAGCTCAGAAAAATACAAGTCGCTGTGGGGCCAGAGAGAAATGATATTTTTGCCTTTCCTTTTCCTTCTGACAGGATCCAATCCACTGGGTGGTATTACAGCACACGAGATTACAGACAGAAATACAGATACTTGCTAAAAATGGGACCTCCTTGAAAAGTGCTTGCAAGATTTTGTCATAAATAAAAATTAGGGTTTGTTTTTTATTCTCCTATGCCCTCTTGCAAGTGGCTGTGGAGTGTTCATTACTCAGAGACTTTGTTTTATGGAACATTTTTGAAAGGGATATTTTAGTTCTTGTATTTACACACAAATTGGTTTAATCACAAATTCATAGATATTTTAAGATATTTATGAGCACACTCGTAAATTATGATCTGTAAAGCTTTTAACTTGCTTTTTTCCCCTCTTGTGCTCAAAAGAAATATTGGTTTAACAACACTGAAGGCAACAAGGACAATTGCATTAAAAATTATGTGGTAATAACTTTAACACATGAACCAGCCCATGTAGGACTGTCACTGCCACTACAGAATATAAAAGAAACCATGTAATTATGCCCAATCCAAAGGCAGTCCTGTTGCCCACAACAGTGGGAATTTCTTATGCTGGAGGAAGTGGATGCTGAATAGATAGCAGCAGTTTCCAACAAGTAAACCCTTGGAACAAAATAAATAACAATAAAATCGATCATATCATGTCATATGCCTTTTGTTTCTGTGGGGATAAAGTTTCATTTCCCTCAGTAATTTTGTTTGCTGAAGGAATGGATTAGAGAATCACACTAGAGAGATCTTGTAATTCACAGCCTCAGCTCTCATGCCCTGAAAGTCCTTTTCCAGAGACTTTTCTCCCTTAAGCAGGCAAAAAGCACATCCTTGCATATCCCCACATCACCATATTTCATATTCTTGCTGCTGTACCTCAGTAACTCCTCTGGTGACAGAGAAGGTTATTCAGGTCTGGAAGGGTCTCTGTTGAGCTGTGGCAAACATATTTAGTTAAGTCCCTTTTTTCTCATGGTATCATTTGGAAAACAGTGCAAACTGTTTGTCTGAACCTCGTTCATGCCCTCCAGCACGCCAGGTTTGGAGCCAGCTGCCAAGCCAGCAAGATGTCAGAGCTGCTGATGCCCCTGAGCTCATCCAAAATGAGGTGCAGCTATCAGGGGGCAGAAGAAAACAGGGGAAAACCCCATCTAATACCTCATTAGGAGCTGAGGACCTGATTCTGAAACCTTCCCTCCTCTCTGCAGAAAAAATGTCATAGGTTAAAAACTGAGCAACTTATAAACTTCATCACATTTGTCAATTCATTAGAGCTGCCTCAAAATCACAAGACATTTACCCAGATAATGAGAATTTTGTTGCAATGCTTGGAGCTGGCTTTAAAATGTCCTTTCCAAAAGGGAAGTGTGGTTGTGCAGATCCATCCATCCATGGCCCACAGCAGGATGTGATTTACTGTCTTTGAGAGGCATATTATAAATATTGTATAACATTACAGTCCTGTCACAGAATCCAGACTGGTTTGGGCTGGAAGGGACTTTAAAATTCATCTCCTTCCACCCCCTGCCATGGCAGGGACACCTTCCACCATCCCAGGGTGCTCCAACCTGGTCCTGGACACTTCCAGGGATTATTTTCCTAAAAATATCATCTCTATACTAAACGTTGCACAATTTAACATGAATTTCACATGGGCGAGCACCAGAGAGGTTCAAACTGATCTAAGGAAAACACCAACTCACCTAAAAAGTGTTTGTGTTTAAAACTCCTACAAAGCTAAAACTGAAAGGGTTTCTAATTTGTGTCTAATTCTGGCTGTGGATTGTACAATCTGTTCGTGAGGACCAAAGGCTCCTGGCTGGGTCATCGGCTGCTTCAGGGGACTCCATCTATACCCATTGTTTAATTTTCCCTGGCTAAAAAGCTGGGATCCATTAATGTTCCAAGATAGGCACCCTGAGATATTCAAACTCCCTTTTTGTGACTGTTTTGATGGGTTTTTTCTTTAATTACGTTCTCTATTTTTGTTACTATGGGCAGTGAAAGCAGGGAAAACCCGTGAGACATGGTTTGGCCTTTCACATCACTTAATAAAGGAACATGTTTGATACTAAGATAGGATCTACCCAGATAATATCCCTTTGTACAGTTTAAGAGTGACACATTTCAGAGGCTACACTTCACCAGAAAAATCCACATTTCATTGTTCACCTTGTGCTGATATGATCTGCAATCCATGAGATCCATGTGAAGGACAGGCAGGGTCAGAAGAACTGCTTGACTTAAGCTGAGAAGAAAATAAACCCTTCAGTAAAAGTAAATAAATGTATCATTACCGAAGCAAAGTATGAAAAATCTGCACAAGAAAAAAAAATGCAATTAAAAACTCAGTGGTTATCTGTACATAAATAATGCAAGAAACTCTCAGGAGATATAAAATGATACAAAACAGTGGTTTGAAATTATTTTGAGAAATTAATGGAACATAATTTTGGTTGGGATTGTTTAAAACGTTTTCTACAAGATCCTATGTCATATTTAGGTATAAATAGATATTATTTGAATTTGCTTTGACATAAATACATTGAAGAACAGTATTTCCATATTGTAAATATGGAAATTTACAATATAGAAATTTACAATATAGAAAACTACAAATGTTGAGATACAGACTGAGTTTCTAAGGAAAGATCAGTGCTACTCATCCACAGGTTTTCTTTTTTCTTTTTTCTTTTTTTTTTTCCCTAAAAGAACTAGTTTCTTGGAAGGGAAAATGAGATCAATCTAATCTATCTGAACTTCAGTAAAACACCTGATTAATTGCCACGCTGGAAATTACTCGTTAAAGCAGTGTAGATGAAGATCAGCACAAAAAATGAGGGTGACCTGAGCCCATCTGAAAGAGACAGAGGAGGGGACTGATGAGTTCAGGCTGAATTTCCTCATGGCAGCAGGGATTTATTCCTTTGGCATTTTGCTGCCTCACCTAGGCAATCACTGCCCACCCACAGGATTCCTCCAGGTAAATACAGGGACGTGCAGAGGTGTTTAACCATGGAGTGCTCTCAGAGAATAACAGCACATAAACTGTGATCAGGATCATATTCATCTTCCTCCTCAAATCACCTATGAATGAGAAAAGGTAGGTGTTGGACTTTTTATGACATTGTGGCACGTCACTCTGTGAGTAATGACTGTGAATAAATATTGCACCCAGGGAATTTTAATCTCCCTTCCATCTGAATTTCCTAACGATAGCTGTACTAACAGATTTATATTCCCCACCCAGCCGGGCTCAGCAAATGACAAACCCTGGCTTTCAATTGCATTAACTGATAATTAGTCAGTCTACTTTTAATCTGATGGTTAATAGATCATGTCAAAGGCTTTCTTATGAGGAAGATTGGATTGGAATTTCATCTATAGCATTAACATAATGCATTACGATAATGGGTCCCAATCCCACACCTGAAGTTTCAAGGAAGTCTGGATATGGAAATCAACCTAAATCCAAGATTTCTGCCTCAAGTGTGCCATATTCCAAACCTATGTATCCAAAATCTATGTATTTTTCTCCCCCTGGACTTGGGACAAATTGAGATTTTACATTAATAATTATAGTGAATTACATTATCTGAGTCGAGCATGACAAGGCAGCGCTTCCAAGATTTAACCAGGGATAACAGGGTGAGGAGAGAATCCCAAGAAAGAAATCCGAGGAGTGACTCATGTGACTCCGTACAGATGAATTCCCAGCTCTGAAAATGGGATGGGGCTTCCTGCTTAGCTCCATCTGCCATTCCAGAGGATCAGCAGGCTCCTGTAGGTCTTCAGCCAAACTGCTGCTCTGGGAAGAGACAGCCACACATTTGACACCCCCTCTCCAATCCTCTGTCCCTTGTTTCTCTTGAGCTGCACCTTTGTGCGTGGAATATCCACCAGGAATGTTGCTGTGCTCCTGCTACCTGGCTGGGCTGACCAACCTTCCTCCTGCCAGACCTGGCTATCTCCAAATGGACCAAAATGTTCCCCTTGATTAAAAACTAATCAATATCAACCCTTCCCTGGAAATGCTCATGAGGTTGGATGGGACATGGAGCAACCGTGGAAGATGTCCTTGACTCAGCCACCCAAGTTTCCTCTCTCCTACACACCTTAAAATATGCCAAAAAAACCTAAATTTTACTTGTATTTTTACTGGGAGATAAAACACATTCAAAAATAAGATATATAAAAAAAAAAATTTGTGATCAATAAATTCTAATGTGATTTTTATTCCAGTAAAGCAAGTGTAGAATATAAAGCATATAGAAAATATAGCATTATTACACATTTTTCTTCCAAATGGTATTCTAAAGTGCCTTAAAGATTAGAATACTATAATCACCAAATTAAATAGCTTATAATGGAAGTGATGAAATATAATATTAAGAGGCTCAGACAAGTGAGAGAAGCTGCTTTCCAATGAGATTTTAAAAGATACAGCAACTCACTGAGGCATAGAGGTTCAGAGAGGCTGTCCCAAATGGCAGGACCTCTAGAGGAACAAGGATTTGCACCAAAGACACTTCTGTGGGACAGGAAAGTGAAGAAATGGTTATCAAAGTTGTCAAGAGAGGAGAAAGTCAACAGAGGATGACAAAATAGGATAGAAATGACAATAATGGCCATTACAAGATTGACTGGAGCAGAGCACAGGTAGAAAAGGATTTGAGTTAAGAAGAAAGAATTATAGTGGAAAAAAAAAAAGGTGAGAAGTGCAGAGGTAACATCATTGAAACAAGAGAAAGAGGATCAGGAAAAAGAGAATTATCCCTTTGTTTTACTGTTTGAGCCAAAGGTGGAAGAGATCTGTAAACAGAACTGAAGATTTTCTCTAGGGAAATGGACTTGCAGGGTTTCTCAAGTCGCATTTCTTGATGATTAAGGAGATGAAAGTGTTGCCAAAGTCACCACTGGGTGATGAGCATTCCTAGTCCTACAGACACTGGAAGGACCAGTGACACCAAACCAGCAAAATTTCTTATAACATGAAGAAATCTCGTCATTTCTGTGTTTTGTTCCAAGTGTGACATTCCACATCATCCTCTGGGCTCTGTGGGAATTGTGCCTGGAATGTGGCTGCTCCCAAAAAAGAGAGGCCTTGGAAGTGTTCCCTGTGTGATGTGTCTGAGATATGAAAACAAACCCTGAGGAGGATCCACACAAACAATCAGCCCTGGAGACATTTTTACTGCGCTTGAGAATTGCTCTGGAGATCCAGAGATGATTATCCAGCAAATTCCTTTGCAATCCCAGCGCTCACGAACTCAAACAGAGCTCTCATCAAAGGTCTCCTTAGTGCTCAGGGGAATTGTCACTGCAGACATCTCTGAGCATTGTCACCCAGGTGAATTCCTGGCACTCTTTATATCCCAGGTAGCCATCATCATTCCATGGCATTAATCCTCTAAATTTATCTACGTTTATCTAAATTTATCTACGAAACAATAGCAGTTTCCTGGATGTGTCTTCTCAGAACAGTGTTATTTAAGAGAATTGATGCTTTTAAAGAACATTAAAGAAAAATCCATGCTGTCACTTCTATCTAAAATATTTATACAGCAGGTAGAGACTCTGTGAGAACGCTCCTCCACTGCACAGTCACTCTTTGTAAACTCAAAATACATTTTAAGAAATAAACAATAGGAATAGCAAAAACTGAATTATAGAAAGAATGGGATGGATTTGTTCAACTGGAGCTTTTAGCTCACAGAGGAAGAGCAGGATGAGTTCCTGCCATGAACTTTGCACACAGAATTTAAAAAAGTATATTTGAGGGGTGATGAGGAGTACTTACAGAGATCTAGCCCAGAGCTCTGTAAAAAATGGGAGGAAATCTGCTTTCTTATTTACACCAGCTGTTATTATGATTATGATTATTGCTATTATTGTTATTGTTTTCACTCTGCTAAAACTGAGAATCAAAAGCTGTGGGTTCCTTACCATGCACAGTCTTCCCTCAGCAGGAATCTCCACAGATCAAGCAGCAGCCACAGTCTGGGCTTAGTGAAAATGGGAATTGATGTTCTATCAAGTGAAGTGCAGCCTTGATCTGGTAAAAAGTTACAAATAGGAGTAAAGAACTTCATACAAGTAGAGTTATTGATTTCATTTGCTTTGTACTGCATCGATTTCAAGGCAATTTATTCACACAGAGTCCATCTTTTAAAACATTGGAAATAATCCTCGTCATTGTTAAGCTGAAAAGTATTTCAGCATCAAAAAATGGCATTCCTTCAGAAATCAAATGTAAATAGAGAAGGTGAATCTGCTATAATGTTGTAGTTGATGAATTTATCATTCTTTAGGAATACACAGCTCTGGGTGCATTATGGACTGAGATCCTCAGCAAAGAAAACCTCTGAAAATATTTTTTAAAGTTCCATCTGACAACTTAATTATCATTGAGGGATAAGCAAATAGATTTGCAAATTCAGGGGTTTATGGGGAACATAATCAAATTAAATTCTAATTACTTCTATCAGCAAACTGCCAAAAGTGTTATTTTTTTTTTATTTGGAGGCTGAAGTAGTAGAAGTATCTACTTTTTGAAACAAAATTTCCCTGCTTTAGAAATGCAGCCTCCCTGCAGCGGAGCTAACCCTACACACAAACTATCTCCAGCAGACTTCACCAGAAATAATTTCACAAACTCTCCACACTCCACAGCTCTGTAGTTCCCCATGGGCTGAGGAGTGCTGGGGAAATGAAAAAAAAAAAAAACAAGACAGGAATGACCAAATTTCCCAGCACTCTCCTCATGTACATCTTAACAAGAAATCCTGAATGCACAGCTGGGGAGACAAGGAATTCTCTTGTTTAAGAGAGCCCCAGACAGCCTAAAAAGAGAGATTAATGACAGCTCAGTGAGAACAGCACAAGTCTAAACTATTCTGTCTAAAAGTTGCATTGTAGGTGAGTCAAACCTGAGGAAACCTTCACCTCACCTGCTGCAAAGTTGGTTTGTTGAGCTCTGCAGCCCCACAGTGGCTCTGCCAGCACCCTACTGATGGATTTACAGAAAAAAAGAGAAATAAAACCAGATAAACAGAACCTTCCAGGGCCTGAAAGGGCTCTGAGGGAGCTGGAGAGGGAATTTTTACAAGGACATGGAGTGACAGGACAAGGGGAATGGCTCCCACTGCCAGGGGACATGGATGGATGGGATATTGGGAAGGAATTCCTCCCTGGGAGGGTGGGGAGGCCTCGGAACAGAATTCCCAGGGAAGCTGGGGCTGCCCCTGGATCCCTGGCAGTGCCCAAGGCCAGGCTGGATGGGGTTTGGAGCAGCCTGGGACAGTGGGAGGTGTCCCTGCCATGGCAGGGGTGGCACTGGATGGGTTTTAAGGTCCCTCCCAACCCAAACCATTCTGTCAATCCGTGATCATTTGTATTTTCCATAAGTAAGGGAAAAGGAGATGAAATACACTGCGAGACACACTGCTAAACAATGTAGAGATCAAGAAAAAGATTCCTCTGTATTTAACTGCAATGAGCTTACTGTAAATCAAAAGCTTATAAGTTTTAAAGTTGTAATTGGATCAGCAGGGCTCTGACAGCTCTCTGGTTTTATGGCAGTGTGGATCTAAAAGAATGGCTTTTTCTGAAAAAGAGGCTCACGAGAGACAAGCAGTAAAAAAGATCCGGCCTGGGATATATTTTCAAAGGAATTTCAAATAGACTATCAATCTCTTAATGCTCCTTTTGTATTATGAGCAAACAGAGTTTCGGTTTAAACTTCAGAATGCAACCTACCCCACTTTGCCAAGTTTTCCTCAGTGTGCCTAAAGCCCCATTATTTGACAGATGACAAGGACTTACTTGATTGTCTGCAGTGTTTGATTTGCACTCTTGACAAGCACAGTCCATTAAATTAGGGGAATGCCAGCCAAAGGGAGCGATGGAGGTTTCCAGAGACGCAGAGGAGGGAGTCAAAAATAAATAGTGAGGTTAAACCTCTGCAGCCCAGGCACCCAGCTCACTGTTAGCAAGACTGTTACCTTGCAAAGATAATTATTATAGCTGAAAATAAAGTTAGAGGCATCTGGCAACCCCAGTTAGTAATTAAGATTCTGTGGAGAGCAGCATGCTGAAATTCATAGCAAATGCTTATAACCCTGTCCCTAAAATCCATTTATCTGAGTTCCACTGACTTTCATTGGGACTTAGATATCTAAGCCGGTGAGATGCTTTAGAATAACAAATCCAGAAGGAGCTGCAGATAAAACCCTGGGCATCTTCAATGCAGAAAGTTCTGCCTTTCCATTCCTGAAATACAAAATGCCATGAAATGTCTGCCCTGAATAACAGCACGAGCCCGAAGCTCTGCTGAGAGATTCTAAATAAAGGGTCAGATCTTGGGGCATCACCTCACGACAGCTTTGTGAAGCCTCCTCTTTATGGCCTGGGGACCTTTGTAGCTTTTATTATCAACAAAAAGGGCAACAATAAGTTGGGTTTTTCTCTACCTGTGAGTTCCAGGTAAATCCCATCCCTTCCATCAGCATTGCAGGCACGCAGAGGGCACAGGGAAGGGAAGGCCACCTGTCAAGCGGAAAGAGAACAAGTGCTATTAGGGAGGATTTTACAAAGTGACAATAGCTGGAGCAGCAACAGGGACAGTATATATGCTTAAAATACAGGCAGGAGAACAGCCTTGGCCAAAAAAAAATTTAAAAAAATAAATATATATATATTATATATATAAAACCCTGACAGAGGAAATTGCATTAGGGAGATCAAGGACCAAGTTGTATTTTCAATTTGTACAAAACCTATAGGGCAAATGCATTAAGTGTTTGACAGCCCAAAAGAGCTTTGAATGTAGCTTGATCTCATCATCTATAATATCATTTTATTACCAGCTGGTAATTAAAGTTTTAGCAAAAGCCATTCTACATCACCAATAGAGGCCAAGGAAAACGTTTGGGTATCAACCTTGTACTCACATTGCTGGTTGTAGGCTAAAAATGATAAATATTGAACAGGCAGAAAATATGACACAATGTCTTACAAGGGGAAAATACCACGGCTTGAAATGTATATATCATTAAAAGAGAAATAAAAGGGGGTAGTTGGGCACGTGTAATCTAAATCCAGATTGTCCAATCAGGAAAAAAATAAATAAAAAAGCAGGGAATAATCTGGTGAGGTATGAAAACATCCAGTAAATTATGTCTTTGTTCTGGCCCTCAGAGCTTCCCAAAGTTTTTTTGGCAGACATTGTGGATAAATGACTGCCTAAGAGTCCCAGTGTGGTATTGGCATCAGCACTGCCCCACAAAATCTTTAAACCCAACTCAAATTTCTGAGTTAATGGATGTGTTTTTAACACACTGCAATATTTCTCTAATAATAATGTTCTCCAATCAAAGAACATTCCAGTGTTCCAGATATGAATTGCCAAATTTAGGAAAGGTTACCCTCAGATCTGGAGTAAACTACAAAACCTTCCTTTAAAAAAAAAGCCACTTCTTTTAAATGGAAGCCTCTCCAACAGGAAGAATCATTTATATTCATGGCATGAACCTGCAGCAGTATGACAATCATCCCAAAGTTTACATTACAGATTCAGAACTGGAGATCAAATGCCTGCAGCATCCCTTCCACTGGTTCCAGGTTATCATCCCAGGTGCATTTGTGGAGAAAAACAGAGTCAACAACATCCTCAGAAAAGAAACCAGGTGTATGTTGTCATGTATTTATAATTCTGATAACTCTCATTCCTTCCAGGGCATTAAAAATAAATTTTCTAGATATTTTTGTTGCTGTTATTGAATAATTTTGGAATTATATTTTCTTTGTAGGCTCTAGGCTTATTAAAATCTTTTTTCTTTCCTTCAGCGAGCACACTAGTTAAGATAAATTGATTGATTGATTGATAAATAGTATAGTTCCAAGTTTGAAGAAATGCACATATTTTTGGCCAAATCCTACCTACAAAATTCCTACTCACATACAAGAAAAGGATCGAGGTGACTCAGGCTGGTTTGTGCTCAAACAAGAATTATTATATTCATTTATTTTGTTATTGAAGCTCACAGACTGAAGCTACTCTTCTAATCCATTATAAAATGGGAAAAATACCCAAATAAAGGAAATATCAACCTCTGTTAAATGGGTGCAGTCATTATTGCTAAGATTGAAGATTTTTCTATCTTTATTCTGAGCTGCTTCAATATTTCTTTCAATAAATATGTTGCTTTTTTCAGTCTCAAATATCAATGACTGCAACTGTTGGTAAAGGTTCATTTTATAATAATTGTTGATTCTTGAGTAAAAAAAAGCATTAGAATCACATGAAATATAACCCCTGCAATAAGAATTTGAATTAAGGGGAATATATTTCACAATAAACTCTACTGAATTCTTCAACTTGTGGACTTTTTTACTTAAGCACTACCACTTCTTTGTACAATAGGTCAAATCACTGGGGATGAAGCCTTTGTGCTTTTTTAATTAATTTCCTCATTTATCTTGATGATCTCCTAGATTTACTGAACCAATCTACAAGAGTGTTATTTTAATAAAATTGCTGTCACCACTCTCTGCCTGGAGTTTCTAACTGAGAGTATTGAACAATCTACTGAGGATTTACAAGTTTTAAGCAAATTGGCCACTCTTTGCAACCATTCCAGAGTGCTGACACTCACCAACCAAAATGTATCATGTTTGTGATAGCTATGGAATATTTTATCATCTTTATCCCAGCAGATAAGTTATAGACATTTTAAAATTTTATATATGTATTAAGTATATTAAGTAAATCTATTTTTATATAATTTATTTTTATCTCTTTATATAATTTGCTAATAGACATAGGCTGTAGAATTGACCTCAAATATCTCACTTTGTTTGTTAATTAGATAACATTTTTATAATCCCTTCACATTATTAACATATTTAATTAAGTAGGTTTTGATGATTTCTTTATTTCCCTGCAATGAAAGCCGTAGATCTTCCAGACTGACACAAATTTCTTCCCTTAGGGAAGAGTTGCCCCATTTTACCCCTGCAGAAGCTCTGGCCAGTGGATTCCAGCAGTGCTGAGCTCCAACTGCAATTCCAGCCCAGACAGAACTCTCATCCTGCAAAAATCTGGATCCTCAGAGGTGATAAAGCTCATAAAAAATTCTTGCACTTAATAATATCAAAACCTGGATTAATAAAATTAATACATCTGCTCTTTACCAAATTTCCAATCGTGTCCATCAGCGCTGCAAACCCCGGTGAGGGATTTGGGCATTCCCTAGAGAGAGAACTTTAATATGATTTTAATGAGGCTGTGGGGCTGGAGTTGAAATATGCTTTTGGTTCTCATTTAGACACCTCACCTTTTAACACTCCATCTCTATTCATTAAGCTTAAACTGCATTTTTAACCTCTATTCAAACCCACACTTTAAGGTGAGGTGGTTTCTTGAGAGCCCTCAGGCAAGAACTGCAAGTCCCTCAAACTGAAGCCTTCTTCCTGGCAAACAAACCTGCCCAAAAAGAGGAGAATATCAAGGAAATCTTGACATGAAAAAGCAACTTTTTGTTTCTTTCTTCCTTTTTTTTTTTTCTTTTGAAGGTAAGGGTTTTTTAGTCTAGCAGTTATTTTTTTGTCATTACTGTGAGCAATGCTAGGAAAGGCACGATCCCACAGAAAAAAATTACTCCAGAAGTCCATAGATTTCAATCTGTCATGGATGAGTTAATCAGTGCAGAGCCCTAGAGGAAAGTCAGGTACTTTAGGCCACGTTTAAAGCCTAAAGAGAAAATTGGTGTTGACCCTGGATCCTGCTGGGAATAACTGGGTAACTTGAATCAGTATCTTTATTTTCTGTGCCCTTCCTTGTGATGAGCACAGGGAATCCAGCTGGAGCTGAGGATGGCTGGATCAGGTATCAGACTCAGGATGGGGAAAAGAGAGACAAATCCAGCTAAGGGAAACACATTTAGCATCATTCCTGAAGCACCTCTTCCTCCAGCAGGCAGGAGCTGAGCAAAGTTCAAAATTCTCAATGAATATGGTTTAATTAACACAAACTAATTTAATTAATCTGAACACAATGTTTATATTTATTGTTCTATTTTTAAAGCAGAGGCTGCAAGTGCTAAATTAAATAAATGCAAGTTCCTTTGTTCAGACTGACAATGGAGCATAACAAGTGAAAGGAACAGACTCTACATCCTAAGCAGCTGTGTCTTAATTTAAAAATAGAGGTAGAATGCCATCTACTTGTTATTTCCCTATATTGCTGGCTGAGGGAAGGAAAAGCTCCCAGCCTTGGATTACTGCAGTCTTTAAGTCCGTGCTGTGGCTAATTATCAGTGTCCAGGATCCATGGGAGAGGAGCAGCCATCAAATTATTAGCATGCACCCGACACGTCCAATGCATCAGTTACACAACACATCCCTGCTCCCCCTCCCACCCTGCTGCCTCCCAAATGCCAAACCCTGGAAATCATTCCGGGCTCTGAAGTGAGAGACACCCTCTGAGGCTTGTTTGTGGTTCAGGATCCAGACCCTGGGCAGGAATTTGCAGTTCCGAAGGAATGGCAGCGACATCTCCGTCCTGCCAGGCTCAGCCTGGGGGTGACTCCAGGAGAACTTGCTCCCCAGATTTCCAGGGGGTGTCACCAGCTGGACGGGGCAGCAGAGCTGCCATCCAAATGTAGACACGTGGACATTGCTCCTCCTGTCACAGGAGCCAAATCTCACCATGGCCACCAGGAAAATCTACAGAGAGCTCCTATAAACCCATAAACTCAAAGGGAGATCCTGAGGGAGTGCAAATGTCCCTGCCCATGGCAGGAGTGGAACTGGATGGGCTTTAAGGTCCCTTCCAACCCAAACCATTCTGTGATTCCATAACACCTGCAAGCTTCGACTACTAAAGCCCCCACCAGTTCTCTCCCAGTTCTCTTTGCACCTCTCATCACCTCCTCCTTTGCAGCTCATTTTGTTTTACTGACAGACTACGATGCCTTTCAATGGAGAAATCTCTTTCCTGAAACTAAAAAGCTCTGGTGTACCTAAAAAAGAAAAAATGAAAAAAAAAAAATAAGTAAAAAGAAACTGTTGTCTTTTTTTATTCCTTCCCTTGCAAAGGAGCCATCTGTGAAATACAAGTCTTGGAAATAAGATCTATAATTACTGTGTATTGAGTTAAGTTGCCATATCACCAGCTTTGCAGCAGTGCTCTCTCCAACTGCTAGTAGTTCTTTTACAAATATTTATTTGGGAGCTTTATAAACCTTTTAGAAGCCTTAACCATACCCAAGGGGCTAAACAAGCAAGTCCCCAGTGAGAATTCCCTGCTTTACAAAAACGGAGAGAGAGCAGCTCTAAACCTGAGAATCATAAATATTATTATCAGTCTTATTGTGTTTGCTTTCTGGCTTTTGATCCCACAAGGGATGAAGGCTGCCACAGTCACTCTGAAGCCAAAATGACTAAAACTGTTCTTCAGTATAAAATAAAACTGTTTCATGCCTGCATTCATGGGGCTCTGCAGGCTGATACTGTGAGAAAACAGCCAATAGCACACAGGATATGGTTAAATAAGAAGGTAGCAGTAATAGCTCTGTTCCATAAATGCTGCATATAAAAAGGTATTCTGAGATTTGAAAAGTATTTTAGAGATATCTGAGGAAATGGCAAGTATTTTTTTTTTCAATCCCTTTTTTGTTTTCTTTTTTCTGTATAGATCCAAAGGAGAGAGAATACAAAAGTGAAATAGAAAATATCCATTATTTAGTCCTACTCTATTTACAGAAGCCTCTCAATCTTACACTCTTAAAGTTATTATGGAATTGATCGGAATCACAATTAATGTAGCAATACACAGACACTTAGGGATGGTACAAAGCAGGAACCATTCCAGCTCCAGACATGAAAATACAGAATTCCTAAAGATGCTGGGCTTTGCTGCAACATGTGCTCCCTCTCCTGCCTACTTTGAGAACCTTAGAGCACTCACCTTCCTTTTTTAGTTTATATAAATGAACAAAATTATAATATATATATAGTTTCCACCAGTTCTTTATGTTTGAAATGACTTTGGCAACCTTTTCCAAACCTTCTGGTCATGTTGAGAGGTATCATTACTTGAAATAAAATCTGACTAGACTCCAAGTGTTTACATTTATGCTCACCAGAAGTCCTGAGATGAGGCGTGATGGAGAAGAAGCGACAAAATCCTCCAAGGAGCTGAGCTTGGATTAGTTGTTTCCATAATACATCAGGGGTCTCCTTGTGCCTTTGGCTAATTCCTCCTTATCCTATTGTATGGAAAATCCCCCTGGGAAAAGCCAGTGTCCATGAAGGAGATGGAGAATCTTGCAGCTTTCTTCGAGTAAAAGGAGCCCCCTGGGTTTTCTCTCTCGGGTTCCGGAGGGCGCAGCCTCCGGTTATCCCAAACTTTCATCCTTTTATCCCAAACTCTGCTCGTTCCCCTCTTCCCCCATGGATGTACCAGGGAACTGCCTGCCCCATATCCCTCCTGAACCTGGCATTCCCCCAGAGTTCAGGAGTTCTTGTGCAGACCCTCGGCTGTGCCAGGGCTCAGAGTGTGGGGCTCTGGGAGGAACCTGCTGCTTGAAGTTAACCCCAAAGTTCAGAAACTCCCCCTTGGCTGTGCCAGGGCTCCGTCACAAACCTGCTGCCCCAAGCCAGTGCAGACATTAAACCCCATTTCAAAGCTGTCAACACCCATCCCCTCACCCATGGAATTGTTTGTGAAGACATCAGCACACATCTTCTCTCTCACCATCCAAACCTCTCCTGAGGTACGTGAAACCCGCTGGCACAAAGAGAACTCAAGAGCAATGATGGAACCGTCCAGATAAAGGCAGAGGGTGGGGAAGGATGCCAAGGCACCCTTTGGGAGTTATTCCTGCACAATTCCCTGCTGAGCCAGTCAGAAATTGGCAGCCTGGACAAGCCACATCTCCAGAGTTCTGTCTCCTGGCACAGCTGGGACAATGGGAACACTCCTGAATCTACAGGACACTCAAACCCCATTTCAGCCTGTCCCACTGTGAGGCACAGCCTAAATCCTGACAGGAGGAAACCTCAAAAAAACCTTTTTGTTCCAGTATGTAAAAGGTGTGGCTACAAAGATGGAGACTCCCTTTTTACAAGGAG
Organism: Cyanistes caeruleus; assembly: GCF_971803275.1. Classification (NCBI taxonomy): domain Eukaryota; kingdom Metazoa; phylum Chordata; class Aves; order Passeriformes; family Paridae; genus Cyanistes; species Cyanistes caeruleus. The sequence continues at coordinate 22,201,947 of NC_141710.1, read as the reverse complement.
TCACATGGAAAGGAGGATTCTCTCCAGCTCTTCCTGGGGAGATTCCAATTAGACACAAAAAGAATTTTTCTCACAATGGGAACAATCAACCACTGGAACAATCTCCCCAGAGAAGTGGGGATTCTACAACGTTGGACACTTGAAAGATCCAGCTCTGCAGGGTGCTGGCCCATCTTGTCTAGACTGTGTTTTGGCCAAAAAGTGCTGGATCAGGTGATCCAGCCTGGTGTTGTGTGATTCTGTGGATGTGTCAAAGGCACATCAGCTCTGCCTGGGCCACAGGACCAATGAGTTTTGTTAATTTTTATATAAGAAGTCTTTGTGAGTGTATTTAAGCAAGAAACTGTCTGTGCACCTTGTGCATGCAAAATGGGAGCATCTTTAATTTCTGCAGTTCCACCTAAGTAGGTTAGGTCAGGTCAGTACAAGCAATTAATATAAATGAACAAGAAGTTCATAAAAGCAATTTAACTTGAATTAACAATTCATCTACTCCCAGACTTGGCTACAGCAAAGAGGCTGCTGCTTTTACCTATTAATATTTTTATTTATGTAGCAGCCACATGGTAGAAGATGGATGCATGTAAGGATAAGTCTGTGAAGGCAATTTCAGAATCAGTGTCACAAAGAGTTTATAATGCAAATAAACATAAAAATATGTCAGGAAAACTTGTACATTGTTTTCTTTTTCCAAATGAGACCCTGTGGCCCTCAGTTGTGAGCTAGCACTTTTCTAGGTAATCTATCATGTATTCCAAAGATGATGATGATGATGATAATAATAATAATACATATTATATAACATATAAGTGAAATAATTATATGTAATATATAAATAATTGTCTGTATTTGTGCATTGCATTCTGCCTATATGTACATCTATCAGATATTATCTATACATACTAAATGTGTGAATATTGTAATATACAATTATATGTGCAATATTAATTAAAGATCTAAACTCCTTTCCTTAGCCTCTCTTCTTGAGATTCCCATTTTGGGGCTGTGTTATGTAAATGGAATGAAATCACATAAAAAACAGTGGAAATTCCAGAAATCCGCACCTGGTCACTCCATTCAAAATCTGATACAACAAAACTCCACACCCAGGGATGAATATTTCTTACAATTGCTATGGAAACTGGACCCTTAATATATTTTGACACATTTTGTCTCATTTTGTCTGTGATTTTTCAAGAAGAAACCTGCTGGCACAGAATAGCAGATGGGAGAAATAAATGAATGGAGACAGGTGGTGGCCACGGACGGGAGGTGAAGGAGTGGGATGGGAAATCCACCCAGGCCCTGTGAGCAGGGACCAGGATCCATCAGGAAAACAAACACAAGAAAGGGGTTCTGGACATGATATAGGGAGGAGGAGGAGGAGGAGGAGAGGTTTTCTCCAAGCTCCCAGAAATTAACGCACACTTTGTTGTCTCTGCTGATCCTTTCCACTGATGCCTGGCACACCATGATGCTCCTTCCATGCAAACTTTCCTTGCACTTCATGGAATTCTGCTAAATGTGAATGGAAACAATCCTTTCCAGGGCAGGATAGAGTCTGGGTCACACCATCCTGAGAGGGAGAACGCACACAACAGGCGCAGGCAGCCAAGGGTTCAGCTTTCAGGTACCTTTAAATTTTGTTTCTTTTGGAGGTTACTGAGGCAATCAGAGAAATCAGAGGAGAGTCTGACCCAGCAAAGAGCCCTCCACACCAATTCACAGCAGCAGAAGCTGCTCCTGCTGGATCTGCCTCCCAAAGGTGGCAACAACACTCAGCAGTCACTACTGCACTTTGCTGCGTTCAAGTACTTTGCAAACATTCATTAATTAGTCTCCCAACTCCTCCTGAAGGCAGGCAATTAACTGGATTTTATTTTAAAAGCCCTGCAATGTGGAGAGGTTAAGTGACTCACTGGGAAGAGGGAAAGTGCTGGGATTCAGCCCTAGCTCACTGTTCATGGTCAAGCAAATATTTCTCTGCTGTCGTGTCCACAAGGTCCCTCTTTGTGGTCATCTCCTTTATTTCACTGAGCCCTTCCTCTCCAGCCAGCAGCTCCCCAGTAATTTAAAAGCACATAAAAGACTGGATCCAGCACTAAAAGTGACTGTAACAGCATCCAGTGGCTGAGAAGGAAATTGGATCTGTTCACAGATACTGGGCACAAAGCATTTCAGCCTTGGTTTAAGCCGTATCACTGGAGTATTAATCAGCAGTGGATAAAGCCATAACCTGGAGCAATTAATACTAAAATTAATCACTGTAGTATCACCCAGGGAAGGCTGTTGTATTACAACTGGTTTGGCTGAAACTTGATGAGGTATTTTCTGTAACATTTTAGAACCAAAAATAATACTCCAAAAAACCCCCCCAAAAAACCCCACAGACAAAACAAAACAAAAAACCCAAGAAACAAAGCAGATATTTCTTAAAAAGAATCCACTTCATGGGAAAAGTACAAACAGAATCTTCAAGAAAGCCATTAGAACCAGACATTATCACCCAAGTTAACTCACTGTTCCATTCAAGTCAGCATTCCAACTCAAACCATTCTGTTTCTTTACCTTGATTATTCCCCCTCTTCCATTTCCCTCCATTTTAAAACTCTCCTCCCCATCTACCTTCCACAGGTAGCAAGTTGTATTTCCTCCTCATACATAAACCTCCTACTACTATTCCAGATGTTTTAAGTGAGATAAGAGGGACCTTTCTGTAAATTCCTTGCTCAGTCTGGACCTTCCATCTTCCCTGGAGATGTTCTCCATCTTCTGCAGTGACAACCAAGCAAATTCTTCACCTTCCTCATCAGGGAAGACATTCATTTCAGGCTTTGGCACCCTGCTCCCTCTTCACATTCTTTCCTCTTCCCTTTATTTTTTGTACCAAAAGCCAGGACAGAATTTGCCGTGGTACTGCAGGGAAAAAAAAATAAATATGGAAACAAGTGCGCAGGAAATCCGTTCAATAAATTGTCATGTTTCAGCAACACTTGTTTTCCTGAGGGCTTCTAGAATTGCCCATTCCACTGGCACTTCAGTGTCGTGTTGCCCATCATAATATCCTTGTTATCATCCTCTGAGTGCTGCCTTTTCTTCATCTCAGTGGTTCTGCAGCAGGTAAGGGTTATAAATGTCCCCTGCACCGTGAATTGAACTCTTCCCTCAAACACAGCGTTAACGTGCCTGAAGACGGTGAAGTTTTCTTTCCCCCTTTTCCTATGGGATTGCAACAGCTGTGGCTGCACAATTCTATCTGTAAATTCAGCTCTCTCATGGGGGAATTCCCATTCCCCTGCATCCTACCTGAGCCTTGGAACAGTCTGGGGGCTCCTGAAATCATCCTGCTGAAATTCAGGGACAAAACCAACCATACATTTTTGCTGTTTTTCTCACTCAATCAGCATTCCAACAATCCAGACGTGACCAAGTGTCCTCCACATGCCTCTGCATCTCTTTGAAAGCTTCTCAGCAGAAGACATGCACTGATTTCTATAAATATGCTAATACATCATCTAGCCAGGCACTGAGGAATCATACAGCCCTTTGCCAGGAGGGAAAAAAAGAGATCTTGGAAAGGATTTGGGCATTTGTCTCCAAATGCTGAGACTACATGGGCAAAAGAACCTTCTTTTACAGAATTCAGTGACTGGGTGAACCAGCTGGGGAATGCCTGAACTGAAAAGATTTGCCTAGTAAACACTAAAATGTAAAAGAAACAGTCAGAAAAAACCCTCTTGAAATAACCCTACAATCAAACCAGAGATAGAAACAATTATTTGATAAGTATTATGAGTTTGAGTCATTACCAAAGATAGACTCATCTACAACAATCTAATAAACCTAACATTATTCCTGCTATTTAATAGCCTAACATTTTTTTGGGGGAATATAAATTATTCAACGTTTAAGTGCCTTGTAATTTGATTTAGACGACGAATGGAAGAAAATACTTTAATTGTAAAATATATTTTGTATGCATCACACAGAAACATCAGCCACCTCCCTGAAACAGGCTCTCAGGAGAGCTGCATGGCTCAGAAGTTTGCTAATGGGATGTGGCGTCCTTCATCATTAAGATCATGAGTAGAATCCAGAACGTGCTGGAAGCAACTGGAAATGGTTTCTCAGTATGGCCAAAAATTCAAACCAGAGGTAATTTTAGCTCCCTTCATCTTCTCCTCCCCCTTTTTGTTCAGGAGCATCTAGAACGGGTGAAAGTGGAAAATTTTCATCCCTTCTTGACATTTTTTCAAGGCTGGCCATTGTCCTGGACTTGTTCTTTTGTGGAACAGCCCCTCACACCATTCCCACCCCATCCCTCATGGGTCACTCCCTGGGGGATGTGGCACAGAACCTGTGTCCAGCTGCTGGACATGCCACGACTGCTCAGTACCTCTGAGCCTTCCTTCCACCTATCACACTAATTACTAACATTTTCTACAAAAAAAAATATATCTAGAAAATTATCCAAAACACACACCTGCCTGACCATGGAGGCCTGATAGAATTTCTGTTTAAAATACCTGAAAGCATTCTGTGATAATTTAGTTTAACTAAAGCCACAATCATTAAAAAGTGAGAGCCCCTTGCCATTACAAAAGCTGAGAACAAGGAACAAGCAGGCAAAATTAAAATATTAAACCACATTGTGGTTTGCTTGTTTGTTTGCTTGGATTTTTCCCCAGAAGTAAATATATCCAGTGTTGTGAATTATTGATTGAGTGTATTGACTCCTCAGCTGATAGCCAGGAGACTTCATGGCAACTTCTCATCCTCCCACCAGCCTGAACTGTGCCACTTGGAGAAAATGACTTCTTTTTTTGCCTGCTGTGTTTAATTCTTTTGAAGTAACAATTATCTGTAACTATCTGTGAAGTTTTTAGCACTATAAATCTTCAATCTCTGTTGGATTTTTGATGCCCTGCTGTAATAAAAATAATAGTGGCTGGTTTGGCTTTGTTTGCTGGGATTTTTTAACAGTACCTGTGATTTCTCCTTATCAGTTTTACCCTTTCTGATTTCTCCTTTCCTCTTAAATTTCCAGCCTAAAAATCTGCAAAAATCATCATAAAAGTAAATATAGGTGTAAGAATGTGTAGACAAACTAATGTCCTTGAGATGAACACTCATGGAAAAAGGGGCTGAGGAAATAAATTATCTTAGATAAACTCATAAACATGGGGGGGGGAAAAGTGCCAGATCTCAGCCTCATTGATAGGAGTCAACCCACCTCAGAAAAGTTACATTTTACCCCAAAAAGGTAAAATGTGTCTTTGTACCCTTGGCCATGTTGCAGTGCTGATGGAACCCACTAATTGATTGTGCACATCAATGGAAAAACCTCAAAAACTGAACATTCCAATTTAAACAAATGAAGGAATTTCACACTCCTGGAGCCCTACAAAGACAACTTTTGACATCTTTAAAAGTCCCCACCTTCCTTATTACCATGCTCTTTAGAAATGCAGAAACAAATGGCCATTGAGGGGAAGACACACGGCTTGCCTGGGGCAAACTGGGATTAAATGATGAAAATCAAAGACTTTTACTTAAAGGAGGACTCAAACAGATGAGAGGGAGCAGTTTAAAGCTGAGAATTTACAGAATTAGAAATATCATTGTTATAAAATATGCTGAGGCAAGCTTAGCAGAGCTGCCCCAGTGTTTTCCATGGAGATCCACCCAGAGCTCTGGCAGGTTTGAAACTTTTAATGATGATTTTATCCGAAACTGATTTTATCTTTTAATGATGATTTTATCTGAAAATCTGATGATTTTATCCATGGGCTGGGGAGTGAGGCAGACCCTGTCTCCTACTGCTCACCAGCAAGGAGACCTCTAAGCAGCCAACATCACTTCCAAGAGTCTGCTCCAGCAAGCATGAGCTCCTTTGGCTTAGAAACACAATCTGTGTATTTGCTTCCTAGAAAAAAAAAATAAGAGTTTTATTTCACAGGGTGTGCTGAGATTAAAAAAGAAAAGAGAGAGAATTTTCACTGTTAACAATAAGGCTGACATAAAGTATATTTTTATTAAACTCCACAGGTATCTAATAATAAATAGAGAAACCAGAGAATGAGAGAAGATGAAGTGCATTTTCAGAGAAACACTGAGAGTCACACAAAAATATCATTACAGCAATTTCATGTGAAAGTTCTATTCAATCTTTCTAATGCAGCTCAAAATAATTTTGTGATCTGAAGTACAAAAGTGTAGCTAAATTTACTGTCACAAATGCTTTGATGACAAGTGTGCTAAGAAGGTTTATAATGGGGAGAAAAGGCAAGCCCTTTTTCCTTAATTACTGCACCACAAAACCATTCTGAAGCCCATTTTGACACTTAAATTTCCAGGGGGAGTGCTCACGTGATAAATTATTTCAATGTGCACAGTAGATCCTATTTTCATATAAATAACACAGTCAGTACCAAACAAAACTATTGTCAATATTTCTGCAGCTCTCTAAGTCCATAGGTTTTTTTTACCATTTTCCTTTCTGCTACAATTTCAAAGAAAAATTACACCAGAGGGGCAGAACCTGTACAGCTTTACTGCTGTACTATTATCAGGAAATTTACTGTAAATTGGCAAATATAATTTCACAGACACTGGGGCCTTTTATCATCACTTGTTTGCAGCTTCAAAAGTGTCACTTCAAAGACAGATAGAAAATGACCTGTGGAGTTTGTGCACTGAAAACCTTCCAGTGGTGACTTCTTATATTGGGAAAGGAGAACAGATTAAGATTAAATTAAATAAGTGAGCAGGAATTGTAATTTGAATGTAGTAAGATTATGGTTTAAGAGATGTTTTTTTATGTTTTGTGAACTACTTGAAGAGAAATAAAGTTTAATTTTACTGAGTGGATTCAAGGCAGGAAGGGGTTGACGTTGGGTTTTAGGGGATGAGTCAGTGCTAGAAAACTTCCCAGTGCTTCAGACCCGATTCCCCTGCACCTGCAGCCACAAAAGCCCTGCACATTTGGTTTTCTGTGTTTAGTTAACTTGGCTGCAGCAGTTTGCCAATGATTAATAACACCTTTGCACAGAAACAAACATGTAGGCTGCACTGAACTGAGCAGCGAGGGCCCTGAAATGCAATTAGCCACTCGCACGCTTTTTACTGGCAAATAAACTACACAGCAAACAGAAATAAAGGACAAAACCCAACCGTGTAACGCCATTACTCAATAAAAATGATACATTTAGAACCTCATTACTCACATTTTATGGTGGTGGTTGCTGAAACACGGAGAAGGGGCTGTGCAAGGTCACACTGGCAGAGTTTGGAGGAGAAACCAGACATCTCATTCCTTAACCCAGTGCTCTGCTCCCTCTTTTATATTGCTTTTTCTCTTTTTTTTTTTTTTTCTTTTTATTTAAACATAGATAGATCACAGCAAACTTACAGAAAGGCCTCGTGTGACACGCAGATAACTCTGGATTTTAGATAAGCTGCATCTCCTGAGCTTCTCTGGCAACAATGGAGTTTGTTGATTGCAATAAAACCCTGTGGAAAGAGCATCAATGTTACCAGAAATATATAGAATTCTTTATGGTAATGTTCTGGTCTCTCTGAACTCAGGGATGAAATTTGTATTGTGAATAAATTGTACACACAATATTGGATTTGAACTTTTGCAGTTTATAAAGTGTCTCATCCAAGAGTGAGCTGCTGCCAACCCAAATCCCACCGTTCTCCCCAGTGCAGGCTGGATCCCCTGCTGAAGGAGGGGCAGTGGGGAAGGCAAAACAACCTCTTTCTGCTGCTTGGTCTTCATGAGAACTCACTTGGTAATCCATGTTTGCTTTTTCAGTTTGCCTCTGCAACACTGAGTGATGCCTCTGAAGAAACGGAAGGAAAAGGAACAAAGGAAGGAAGGTAGGTGAGTATGAGAGTTTGCCTCAATAAATTGCAATAAAAATAACCTTTTTCCTATAGAAAAAAAAAGTTCAGTTGGGTTTTTTCCCTCCCTCCAGAGCTTCCTCGTAATTCCTATTTCCTGCAAGCAATGCCAGACTTCTTTAGAGTGGCATTCCACCAATTTGTTTGACCAAAGTTGGTTGTGTGATGTCCCTTTCCAAGCTCTGGGGTTTCTGTGGTGTAAAACCTCCAAGGCTGTGCCTGTTCACCTTCCCACTGTTTCCCAAAGGCCTGTGGCACCGTGTCTGAGCACACTTCCAACCACAAACAGCCCCACCACCAGCCATGCCTGGGTTCCAGCAGATTTGGGCTCTGCTCCAGAGTCGTGCTCATCTCCCACAGGCTCGTGACTGATCCGAGGGACAGGAGGAAAGAAAACTGTTAAATCTTAATCCAGCTGTGAGAGAAACTTGGCAAATAAAATGACTAAAAACTGTCTAAGAGACAATGAACTCTGTTCTAAATATTTTTGGGTGTTCTCTCAGCACAAAGCAACTAGAACTGACTCCAGTGGAGTCCATGGCATCTGAGCAGATTTCTTTTGTTGTCAGAAATCTGTCAGATCTTCAGTTCTTCTTAGCTCAGTATTATATTGAAAATGAGATATAGATTTGGCTTTTTTGGTGAGACCAATTCTTATTCTTAAAACTGTAAAGATATAATCCTCATATGTTTGATTTTTAATGAGAACCAGGCCAAGGTTCAGGTCAATGAAAATATCAGAGGAAGAAATGCTGAAGTTTCTATGTCATAAAGCTCAGAAAATCCATAAATTATAACTATAAATAAAATTGGTATCACTTCCTTTGACAGCTGAATATCACCATGATGAACCAAAGTCCATGATCTGGCACAATTAGGAGGTGATTATTAGGAAAAATGCCCAAGAACCCATCCAGTGGGGATGCAGAAAGCACCACCCAGTCCAACAGAGACAAATGCTGCAATTTGTGACACTGACAAATTAAAGGATGTCTGTGGGAACAACAAACTGGGGCCAACCCTTTCAACCCCTTTTCAGAACTCCCTTGTGTTTATATTTTTGTCTGGGGATAACATGACTGGGAGGGAGGGCAGCTCTCCACACGAGGGCATGGGAGGCGTTTGAAGCAGTTAAAAACCGAGCTGATCTTCCACATCCTGCAGGCTCATGGAGCTCAGCATGGGTTTGGTGCTCTGAGCTGCCAAAAGACACCACAGACCTCGGGCCTCTTTCAAAATAAACCCTGTGTCCAATCCTGCTGCCCTCAGCCACCTTTGGCAGTGACTTATCCCACAAACACATCCACTCAAAGCCAAGTGCTTAGTTGCAAATTAAGGTCCTTCACAATGTGAGCACCACAGAACAAAACTTTTTCCCAGGCTGCATCCCCATCATCTCTTTGTCCTTGCAGCACCTGAGGCTGCTCAGTGAGCGGAAGAGCACCACAAACAGAGGAGGGAATGTCAGCTGTCACTGCCAATATCTTGGATTTGTTTCTTTGCCTGCATGTACTGGGAATAGAGAATTATATTTCAGTTTTATTGGCAGCTGGTCTATTTTGTATTTACAATGACCTAGATTGCCAGTTTACAATCTGCCTGCAAAGCAGTTGAAACTCTGCTCTCTCCCAGAAGAAGACTTTGGGAATCAGCTGGCAGGGACAAATTGTACAGCACCACAAGTGCCTGCCTCTTCTAACGCTTCAGCTTCCTACAGAACCAGGGAAAAGAATATTGCTGTAAAGTCTCTAAATTTAGGATTCACAGCAACAACAAAAAATAATAAATAAATCACAGAGTAACAGAATGGTGTGGGTTGGAAGGGACCTTAAAGCCCATCCAGTGCCACCCCTTGCCATGGACAGGGACACCTCTCACTATCCCAGGCTGCTCCAAACCCTGTCCAATCTGGCCTTGGACACTCCAGGGATGGGGTAAATTGATAAAGATGAGGAAATAATTGTGATATGGAATGAAATAAATGTGATACATTGAGCTGTGACTACTGAGAACCATTTAACAGCAATCCATTTGCTTTCCTTCTCAGATTTTGCAAGCACTGCCACAGCTGCAAAGCCCCAGACAGGTTTATATTTTAAATATGTTAGAAATGGGCCTCAAGTTTAAAAAAACCCAATGAGAATCTTTAAACATTAAACTTACCAGCTTTTTTTTTTTTCTTTTTTCACTTTTTTTGTGCTGATGTCTTTTAAATGTGAAAGACAATTTGGGCGGATTTACTGCTTGCTTCAGAACAGTTGTGGGGTTTTTAAATAACACACCACTACCCAAATCTTTCTCCCTCCAGTGCTCACTGAGAAAAGAAATTAAACAAAACTATTCTGTAACATGCCAGACTACAGAATATCATTGCCCCTATCTCTGGCTCCAAACCAGGAATTCATAATAACACCTTACATAAGCATTATTTTCATTAACAGATTGATAAAGACAATGTCAAGCCCAAGAACAACCCTGACAATAAAATCGCAGCATCATCCTATTATTAGCACCACAATCACTCAAAGGCTGAAAGATTTTTAAAGGAATTTTGGGATCAGGATTGTGTCAGCAATATACTAATGATGGCAATTCATGGTCACTTCAATCACACATTTAGGGTTTGTTGTCTCAAGGTAAAGGATTTGTTCTTGTTCTTTCATCCTTGTTTCTTCTACTGCCACCCACAGCACCATCAGCATTATTAAATTTTTAAAGCATTATTTCCCTTCATGTTCCCTCTCAAGGAAAGGTTTCCCTTTCCCTGTTGTCCCTCTGCAGGAAGGAAATTCAGATGTATATAAAAGCGAGAATGCACTGTGGACACATTATAAACAGTATTTTAAGGGTAATTTAAACCCCACTAAAACAGCACTGTCTTATTTGGCATGGTCATTCCAGGAGAGGTAAAACATTTCCTCCTTAAAAAAATGATGGAAATATTAAAATTATGCATTTCTGCAATGCAAATTATGTTTGGTGTGAAAGAAGAATTCTCTGAAGGACAAGATAAAATGAAGATGTGAGATTTTTACGAGGAACAAGGAATGACATGAGCTGTCCACCTTCTTCCCATGAAACTCCACCCTTGAATTGGTGTTTGGGATGAAGCTCTCATCACCTCTGTCCACTGAAATAACAAAATACTCCATTTTTCCAGTGCACGTGCCTTGTTTGTTTAATTGATTAGCTTCTCTAAGGGGTAAATGTGTCCTGCACTTGGGAGAGGTTCATAACTGAGGAGATGCAGCCCCTGTTATGGGGATTCCACTGGAATCAGCAAATCCAGCTCAGGAGCAGACGGAGCCTCGGTGGGACCAGGCTGATGCTCAGCTCTGATATTGCCTTGCTGCCAAGGGGAAAAAAAAACCTATCAAAAAGCACCAGGAGAACTCTGATCAACATCTTCCTCCTGGAAAAAGAGCTAATGAAAAATGTGCTGCTTGTGTAAATGGGTAATGCTGCAAATGGAACAGTGGCTGATTTTTTAATTCAAATTACACAGCTTCCTAACAACCTACACTGTGAGTGCATCTACCCACAAGGGCATACACCAGCCCTCAGATGTGCTGTTTGGGGAGCTGAACAAACAAGTGTCAGAAGCTGGAAAGCCCTGTAGAACAAAACCTGTGCTCAGTAAAAGCAAGAGATAACACCTCCCCTGGTTTTTTTTGTAATTCATCTTACTTCTTGCAGTGTCACAGCAGTTTTGCAGCTTGTAGGAGTTATTAAGGCTAAAATGAATCACAATTACATTTTTAAAAAATTATGAGAAGGTAGAGAATGCAAAATAAACCAACTGGAAATAATCTGAGCTAGCTCTTCTCATTGTCCCAGCCTGTAGTTGGAACAGGCCAATGTTGACAAGTGAAGGGAACAAGCATTATTATTCCTGGAAAAAAATATAAATGTAACCCAGAAGAGATACCTATGAGAGAAGAACCAATCAAGAGGCTCTTTCTTTCCCCTTCTTTATATTTGGGCACTGAGATTTATTCCTTTACCATCACATAATTCCCACTCCTCAGGACTTGGTTTTCCAAGTATTTGCAGGCCCAATCTGCTGCAGTTAGAATTCACTTTTCCTGCCAGACTGACCAAATGTTCAGGAAATGAAACTTGGGACGTTTCTGTTTGCATCACATAAATCTGTCTGGTTTGATTAACAGGGGTTGTAAAGTCCAGGTTTACCTGGCTCCCCCTGAACTGAGCATTTCATTATTTCTTTTTCTCCCAGCTAACAAGAGGATAAGGGGAAAAAGCCACAGGCTGTGGCACAGGAGGTTCAGCTTGGACATGAGGAAAAATTTCCTCACTGAAAGATCGAGGAAAGCATTGGCAGGGGGTGCCCAGGGAGGAGTCTTCATCCCTGGAGGGGTCCAAGGAAGGCCTGGGTGCGGCACTCAGGGCTCTGGGCTGGGGATTGGGCACAGGTTGAGATCAGTGGTCTTGGAGGGCTTTTCCAACACCAGTGATTCCATGATTCCATAAACATTGACAGGTACAAGCTGCCATCACCCCTCCTGACTCCATCAGCCTCTGCCCAGCATCCCAGTCCCATCCTGAGCAGCTCCTCCAGCCCTCACTGCTCCACAAGCAAGCCCAGCTCCTTTCTTCCTGCTCCACCTGAGCCATGATGTTCAGCAAGCTGATAATTGCTTCTTTTGTGGGTCATTTGTCTGATCACTCTCATTTCCACAGGCAGAAAAAAGATTTCCTCTCCTGATGGATAAGGTCTGCACCCAAGAGAGGGTGAGAAAAGCTCCCATGACTATTTCATGACTTCACGTAGTGACTGGCACAGTCAGTGGTGAAAGCTCCAGAACTGATCCATCCCTGGTGATTGCTCCAAGATTAGGATAATAAATTACTCTTCTTTCTCTTTTTTCTCTCTCCTATTTTTTTTGGCTGGCACAAAAGAAGAGATGAAGATCTCACTTGGTCCCTGTCTCACCTGAGATCTCCCCCTCCAAGAGTGAGCCACATCCCTCTGGAGTTCATCTTGTCAGCAAAGCTGTCCCAGCGTGGTGGGGCTGCCCCATCTCCCGCTGAGCAGGGGCATCTGAACTCCTGCAGGGAGGTCAGAGCTGTGCTCCTGTCTCCTGTGTGCTCCTGGCTGACCATCCCACCTGCCCAGCTCTCCTTGGGGAGCCCACCACAGCCCCACCCAGATATTCATTTTTTCCTGAGGTCTGTGGAACCCTGGTGCAACCCCGTGAGGATAATTTGTGTTTTTCCTGCAGTGCCAAGATGGAGGAGCTCGGTTTGAATCCAAACTTCCAACACCTGAAGGAGCTCCATGGGTGCAGCCTGGAGTATGTAAGAATTTTGGGCATGACGAAGTTAAGGAATTTGTCACAGGTCAAGGAGAAGGCTGTAATCATCTTTGTTATCCTTCACCCAGGGAGACATTTGGGGTTTATGTATCTATGTTGTCTTAGGGGTGCAACCATAAAAAGCCAAGATAAACTTCTAAAAAGACCAAAACCAAAAAGTCCATATTATCATCTATAAATTTTGACCACAGAACTGAGTCATTTCTGTCCCCAAGCAGAGATGGAAAAGAGGCAACAAGAGTAGGCAGGGAGCATCAGACAAAACATTTATTCACTTTTAAAATGTGCCTTTTCAGACTGTTCTATTAGATTTTGCACTTTACATTAAATGCTGAACCCTTGAATGATTTGTTCTAACTCTTTGCAATCTTAGGTCTCTATTTTCCAATAGCACTATTGGGTAAGAGTGATAAAAACATAGATTTTGCAATTTAATGTTTAATGAGAAGTCTGAAGTTGAAGAGCTATGTTATGATCTGTGGATTTAAATGAAAGTACAGTTGGGTGCTGTTTGGAGATTTCAGAGTTTCCAATGCCCACCTAGCTCTGAAAATTTGTCTCTTTTACCTTGAAAACAGAAAATATCCAGAGTCAGGCATAGCATCATAAAACCAACATTAATAATAAAGGGGTGAAACAGCCACAACCAGGCCACTTCTACACAGAAATTAAAATTATTGCACAGAGAAGACTCAATTGTTCAGCCAACGACACTGTGCAAATGCAGGGCTGAGATTTGCATATGCAAATGTTGGTCTTTTCATATTCAGATACTTACACCTGCAAAGTGTTTTTTAGAGGTCAGCTGAAAATATTGCCTAAGGAGTTCAGACTTTCTCAAGACATCAGATATTTTCACGATTATTCATCAGGCTGTCTTGCCCTTGATTGCTAAATCACTCCCTTAAATCAAACTAGCAAGATTCCAAGGGAAAAATATCATTAAAAGGTAACAGATTATCCTGAAAGGAAATGAATATAAATTAACAAATTACAAACAACGACAAGGAATAGAAAAGTCTTTTCAGGGCTACATTTTCTCTTGTCACACAGCACCCCTTACCATGACATTACAGAGATCAACCAACAGGAAAGATGAAAGGCCTGCTGTGGTCTTCCCCGCTTCAAACACTTCAAAACATGGAATTCATCCAGTAAAGGATCAAAAGTTGCATCTTTCACTGGACCTGCATCTGGTTTTCACAGCGCACATGCAGGTTACAAATATTTCTGTGTACATTCCGTGCATGGAAAATGTCTTTGGCAAGGACTCGGGCACCAGGGGGGATGTGTGGAGGCCAAGGTGTTTGCAGGGGACCAGCTGGAACAGAATTTTGGCCATTTGCAGTTGCATGTAGTGATACAAGAACAGCTGAAGTGAATTTTGTCTCCAGGAGCACATGCTGCCTCTTGAAAATGCCCTTCAAAAACACCACAGTCCAAATGAAAAGCATGGCTACTCAAAAAACTGGGAAATCTGACAATCTGAACAGGGTTGTGACTCCTTTGGTTGAGCACCTGAGCCCCATAAGCACATCTGGTTTCCTCAGGGTCTGTTCTAGTGAGAGATGTCATTTTCACAGCAGCCAGGGATGCAAAAATGAAGATAAAACACTGAATTTCCAAAGATACCAGAGGATGAAAGTATGGCTACAAATCCAGAAGCCCAAAAAAGAGGCCAAGCTCCACAAAGGCTCAGAAGGCCGATGCCTGACAGGGCCCCAGGCTGACATCACAGTACAGAAGTTCATCATTATTACCTTGCAGCTCATTTTTGGGGAGACCTGGCAGGTGATAATGGCTGTGCCACTTATTCTTATCAAATATTATCAAATCCCAGGCTTTGAGACATTCTGCAGGAATTCTGATAGATAAGGAAAGAATCAGGTAGGAGCAAAGACACATTCTCCTTAATTTTGCAAACTTCTACCAAAATCACAATCAAGAGTTTTTTACCTTGTAAGGCTGAACTTACTGAGTTTCATGCCAGAAAGGTCAAGATGACAGCTTTGGGAAATGCTCAGGAGGAATAAATCCAGTGGAACACAGTGGCCATGGGTGTGGTGGCCCAGGACAGGTCTGTGTCTCGTCCCATCCAGGAGCAGTGGCACCAGAGGGGAATCCTCTCTGTTCACCTCTCTGGGGAAAAAAAACAACACTGAGACACTTTCCACACCCCAACAACCCCTTAGATTGCGTGCTCCCCTCACCTAGAAAGAGGGAGAGATCACAGGCCTAAATCCCTGCTGTATTTTCATATGGGTTATCAGAGTAGGGCACCTGAGCACATACAACTGCTGGCAAAATCAAATATTTCCTTTTAAATGAAGGCACAGTTTGCTCAGGACACTGATGTTTTATCCTCGCTTTTCCTGCAATTTCCAGGATTTCTTGAGAACAACCTGAGCTTAAACCCATAAGAATCTGTCTGCAGTGCCCTGTGTGTACCTGAGTACCAGACTGGGTTTGTGTTATGCTGCTGTGGCAGAAGGATCATAAAGGAAATCAAAACCACTCCATTAAAAGACAAGTCCTGAGCCTTCACATCAGCAGTTTTCTTTTCCAAGTGCTGGTGCAGTCAAATGACCCAGCATTGCCATATTTGTGTTTTGGGGAAATGAATCCAGACTTTCCAATATCTGCTCTGTGGTGAAAGATGCCCACAGATAAGTAGTACTCCTTTTATTATCAGTATGAAGTGTTACATAAAACAATGTGCATTTCCAAAGAGTGAAATACAGGCAAATCTTGGGAAAAGTTGTGCCTCTCAAAGCACATTAAAGGAACTTTTTAAAACTTTTCTAAATAAAATCCTTAACTCTGGAGATAGGCTTGAGGAGGGGGAAAAAAGTAGTAAAAACAACAAAAAAAAAACCAACATAAAGTCTAAAAACCACAAGGAAACATAATTTGATGGGAATTGCAGGTCATTCCTGCTGCCATCAAGAAAGGAATTAGGGTGTGGGGGACTGCTTAATGCTCTGTCATGTGGAACATAAGTCAATAAAATTTTAGTTATTCAGTAAAATGCCATTGCAAAGTCTCCTTGCTTGACTTTGCCAGTGCTGCTCTGCACGTCAGGTCTGAATAACTTTGCTGGGAACGTTTTCTGTTTGCTCTCCTTATCTGAGCCATTTATTACCATTGATGCAACAATGTGTTATCACATCAATATTAATAGGAACACACCGATAATAAGATGACTTTTTGCGTTTCACAGTCATGCGCAGAAACCGTATTCAATCATACAGAACATTTCATAAATTACTGGCAAATTGTGGTAAAACATAGTAATTCAATAACATCAGAACATACAAAGAAGTCAAAAAAAATGTCTGATATTATTATTTTTTTTTCTAGGTCATACATGAAAAAATTGGTGGAATAAATTAAACTGATTGTGGACCAGCACAAAATCCCCAAATGGTTTGCAACAGGAATCTTCTGCATACAGAGATTAATACCTCCACAAGCAGCTCATTTAAGGCTGCAAGGAGCAGATGGAGATGAACATCAGCTAAGACCAAAATTGTGCCCCTTTTCCTCTTACTCCTCTGCCTACTGGAATCAGCATAAAAGAACGAGCAGTTCCCACCCATTTCCCAGAGAAAAACCCTTCTGCAGATCCCACTTGGTCACAGAGCCCAGCACAGCCATTTCTGAGAGCTGCCACTCTCAGAACACACTGTCACAGCTCTGTTGGTGGCTCTGGTCCTCCAGGGGACCGAGGCTGCTGCCACTAAAATCCTCTGCAGCTGCCGGGAATGGCTCACTGCTGGGAGAGAGCTCATCCCTGCAGCACCATCCATCGCTCCTGCCTCCCTGACACTGCCCAGGCAGCTGCAGCCAGCAGGAATCTCTTCCCACAAGGATCCTGTGTCCAGCTCTGGGCTCCCAGCAGGAGGATGTGGAGCTGCTGGAACCAGTCCAGAGGAAGCCACAGAGCTGCTCCCAGGGCTGGAGCCAGGCTGGAGAGCTGGGGGTGCTCACCTGGAGAAGGGAGAGCTCCTTGGAGAGCTCAGAGCCCCTTCCAGGACCTAAAGGGGCTGCAGAGGAACTGGAGCAAGTTTTGGGCCACAACAAATATTAAAATAAATATTTAATAATAAATATTTAAATAAATATTTAAATAATATAAATGTGGATGTAGTTTATATACATTATATTCATATTTAAAATAATAGCCTGCTGCGAGAAGGAAAATATTTGATTCAGTGTTAGGAATCTATCCTAGAATTTGGGTATTTCCTTTCCAGTGGGTTCCTGGTGGCAAGTGAGGCTCTTTCATCTCTCATGCCTCAGTAAAAATATACATTTCTTCCACCTTGAAGGAATGCTGTGAGGAAGAACACACCAACAATTACTGACAACAGAGAGAAAGAGGATGGACACCACACCAAATTTCAGGTTAATAAACAGCCAGGCAAATGAAGTGCAGATTAACACAATCACCAAGAAATAGGTGATCTGCAAGTGGGAAATATGGTCTCAGTAATACAAGGATCAAAGAGAAACCAGCCAGAAGAGCGTTTCTTTCCTGCCTGGCATATTTGCTGTCTAAAGGTCAGGTAAAATGAATTGTTATCAGCACCTGGCAGCCACACAGGGATGCAGAGATGTCCAGCTCCACATTCCCATTGCCAGGCACCCCTTACCCTCAGCAGGTTAGCATGGTTAAAACTTCACCCTGCTCTGGAAAAAGGACTGAGCCGAGGACAGGGAGATGAAATTCAATATATAATTAGCCACTCACAGCTGGAACAGTCACTTGCCATTTTGAAGCAGACAGCAGGAAGAGCAATGGGGAAGGGAGGGTTTCACACGCTTTGCACAGCCCCAGCTCTGCAGGACACGGAGTTTCAGCACAGGGAGCGGCGCAAATGTCAGTGACACGGTGACATTTCATTTCTCACCGAGGTTTCACTGCTGAGGTGGGGCCCAGGCGTTACTCACAGTCTAATTTTAGGCACTGCTCTCTCCACAGAGCCTTGGCAGATGAAAACCCCCGAGGTGGAGCCCCCAGAGCTGCAGGGACAGCAGATGACTCCCAGCCAAAGGCGTCGCCATGCCGGTCCCTTGTCGCGCCTTGGGTCAGAGCATCCACAGACTCAGTGACACAGGGAGAGGGCAGAGCAGGCTCAGGGATGAATGAAAGATAAAGCCTGGACATCTGCCAGCTGCAAACTCAAAAAAAAAGTCCCAAAATTCAATAGCCCAGATGTGATTTATGCCTGGTATTTAGTAACATAAACACCGCGTGTGTCGAACAAGATTTATGTGCAATTTGGGCATTGCTTCTATCTGAATCCATCTTTAAATTAGAAACACCACTCGCCTCTGACCAGGAAAAACAACCAAACCCTAAACCCAGGTAAAGCAGAATATGACAACAAGCTGGAAAGAGCAACATTTTTGCATGTCAAAATTAATAAATGTTATATCTTTTGCTCATGCAGAAAAAAAAATGCAAGGTCACTTTCAGCAGCTCTAGTGAGCACTAGCATACTGTATGTGGGGCTTTAACATAATATAAAGCCATCTGGTATGGAAACTCAAGCTCAGCAGATGCATTTGGAAAACAGAGCACTCATTTTTATTGTGCACTAAAATTACATTTAAAGTGTGCTCAAAAGCATAACTAAAACAGATTGTCCCTTCCAGCATTTGTGTTGCAGGCATTGATGGGGCCTCTGTTTGTGGAGTCTGTGTTCAGACCTTTGGTCTGCCTCCTCTCCCTGTCATAATATTAAAAGGGAATCATCTTTCTTTCTGGTAAATACAACTCCAAATAATCATCTAAATGCTCTCTTATGCTTGTTAGCTATTCAGATTTTCCTAAGGAAATACAGTATTTGATTTCAAAGTTTGTGCTCGATGAAAATCCATTTGACCAGAAAAGCAAAGCATTATAGGCTGACTGGTTTTTCTATTAGATGCATTAAATTCTGGGTTTTCACAGCAAAATAATTACATAAGGAAAAAAGGCAGACAAAAATATAAGGCATTTTCTCTTCCTGGTACTGAAAAAGCCACAGATCTGGAACAGTGATAACACCATACCCAGCACCCTTTTAACAAGTTCATCTAGAACCTGTTATTATGAATCCACATTTTTGGAGTTTCAGTGTGGTTATGTTTTGTCCCTAGAGACTGGAAATTGGTTACCTTCAACAACAAAAAAAAGACAATGTTAACTAAACCAGCGACATATTTGGTCTTGCATACAAACTGCAGTAATTTAAGAAGTGAAAATAACTCTTGATATAAAAATTCTTGATTCTTTGTAAGATTGCAGGAAGACAAAATGTTCTAACACAGTTTTGAGTCAGAGTGGTCATAAATCAAGAGTCATTAATGTTTTCTTCATCTGGTGAAGAGGCCAATGTAAGGAAACATTCTCAAAACTGACTGCCTTTTCCATAAATCAGAATTAACCTGCAAGAAACTTTGAAGTCTTTTAAAAAGCTGTCTATTATTTTCCTTTTTGGTTGATCAGCTCTTTCCAAAAAAACCCACACTCACCCAATTCTAATCTTTTAGTGCTTGCAAAGAGAATTCCCCATCACACCAACTTTCCCCTCATTTCTGCTAAACCAAGATTATGCCCAAGAGAATCAGAGCTTTAAAGCTTGGAAACATTCCCTGGAGTTATTCCCCTTGGCTTTCCCCCTGCTCCAGAGCCACACATGCCTCCACTCTTACCTTACCTGTGACTGAGGTGGCTCAGACCAGAGGATCTCCGTGACCCCAAATTCTTGTTTCTCTCCCAGATCTTCCAACACAAGTGGAACAGCACAGATCCCACCCTGCTCCTACCAGGAAAGGATTTGCCCATGCCTGAGCAGCAACAGTGCTGCCTCTTTTCCCCTTTTTTTTGCCTTCCCTAAATTCCTGCTCTCAATATCTCCTGTAACACAGTAGTCAAGCTCATAATTCACACCTGCTATAAACCTTTAGATGATGCTCTCAATGAAGGGCTCTGTGTGTATAAAAAAAATAATAAATGCATGAGTTGGATTGTATATCAGCAGTATTCCTCCTTGGAAACTCATCTTTTATGTTGAAGCTCTGGAAAACATAGAACACCAGTCATATTTAACTTCCTTTCCTGTTCTACCCCTTGGGTGTCACAGATTCATGTGGTGGATTTCAAGACCCCTTCTTTTGTTGTCACATGAACCAGTTGGATTCCAATTTAAAAAAAAAAATTAAAAATCAAAAGAAGAAACATTAAATACTTTGAGGTTTTCTTTTGTTTGCAGAGAATAAAAGTGTAATTGTACCTGGTATGGAACTGCTGAAAGTCAAATCGATTCCGAATCTGTGGGCCCAGAGTAAGAGCAGAGAGAGGTCTGAGAGCTTAATTATCTCAGAAGTGATCTGAGACGTGCAGTGAGCTTCTAGAAACGTCCTGCTTGTCAGCTTGTGTTACTGAACAGCGCCTTGTGGGTGGTTAAATCGGTGACTGGCTGAATATTCCTGAGGATTTCACCACTGCCCTGGGAAAGAGCAATTCACCCAGCTCCTTTTCAATTCTCTTCTCTCTGCTACTCCACCTTTCAGATGCAAGGCCTGCTCTCAGAGAGGTAGGAAGTGCTGCTGGAGCCAGGGCTGCAGCCCGTTGCTGGTTTGGGAAGGCAGTGGATGGCACAGGTGGCACGACATACGCTGTGTCCTCAGCGGGCAGCGCTCGCGCCACAGGTGCCGCCGTGTTTACAGCCATGAATAAATGAAAGGACATAATGCAGAATCAGGCTGCAAATTTTTTAATCTACTTGTCAAAAGTTATCTGAAGGATTAATTATGTTCAGCTATTGACTCGCTCTATGTTCTGGCCTGTGCGATCGCAAATTGCATTTGTCAAAATAACGGGACGGTTTAACGCGCGGGAATTGTGCGTGCCGCGTTCGAGGTGCCCAAAGGGTTGTGGTGTGTGATAATCCACCCCTTCAAAACCTTCCAGAGCTGGAGGAAGGATGGAGTGGGACTTTTCACCAGGGCATGGAGTGACAGGACAAGGGGAAATGGATTCAAACGGAGAGAAAGGAGGTTTGGATGGGATGTTAGGGAGATATTTCCCCCGTGAAGGTGGGCAGGCCCTGGCATCTGTGGCTGCCCCTGGATCCCTGGAAGTGTCCAAGGACAGGGCTCTGAGCAGTCCTGGGACAGTGGAAGGTGTCCCTGCCATGGCAGGGGGTGGCACTGGATGATCTTGAAGGCCCCTTCCAACACAAACCATTCCATGATTTTATGATTCACAGACTTCCACTGTCTCTGCAACGGCACCTGCATAGAACACTGCAGGAATCTGGAGAACAAAATATTACAACACAATTCTGCTGTTCTATAGAAAAATTCAAGGCTGAAGATGGCAAATTAGCCTGGAAGTGAATACAAACAAGTTAATGAACTCTTGGATGGACAAGCCTTCAGAAGCAATAACAATTCTGGCAGTCACAGGGAGGGCTGCCTGTTTTCTATTAGAAGCAAAGAACAATTCAGGAGCTCTTAAGGTTTGACATTTACAGAAGGTCAGGCTACAGACTCTCTTCTGGCCTTAAACAATGCAAACAAAAGGAGTTTTCTCTCACATAAATTTTTTTTAGATGAGATACTCTTAAAATCTCTGGAGCTGTGCACAGATACACCAGATGAATATATTTCCATCTTTTAGACCCGAGGTAGGTGGTGAAAAGAGAAAGAACAAATCTCAACACTACAGGAGTGACTTCCCTGAGAAGTATTTCTTATTTCTTCTGTGAAAAACAAATATATTGTAATAAAACAATGAGAAATGATGCAGAACCATCACCACCACAAACAGCTGAAATTGTAGCATTTATTGATGGATGCTCTAATAGCTCTTTTAATAAGGTCTTGATCCAAGGAATTTCTTAATGCAATGATAACAGAACCAGTTCAATAGTCAACATATATCACTACTGGTTATGGAAATTTAATTTACAAATATAAGCAAAGATTAAGTCTAGTGAAGTTTTCTTCCTTTCAGATATGGTTAATTGGCATATTTTTGCTAAGGGGGGGTCTCTATTTGACTGGTAAAATAACTATTTAGAATATTACATGGACTAGTTTCAGTAGTAAAATGAGCTAAATTCTTTATTTTGGTATTTATTTTCCTGTGGAATATATCCAGATATTAGTGCAACATTTCCTACCAAGTCAATTGCATTTCATTGGGGAAATAAGAAAACAATGAGGAAAACCACAAGGAAACAAAAAAAGCCCCAAATCAACCGAATAACAACCAAACCAAACAAACAAAAACCAACAAAACCAAAAAGTGACCCTCAGAGAAAGGTAAAGAAATCTAAACCCATTAGAACAGAAAAGTTTGCAGAAGATTCAGAGTTATTCTCCCATTATCTCCCCTCTCATCCTCCGATTTACCTTTGTGGTTTTCCAGAGGGATTGGGGTTTTCTTAAACCTCTCTGAGGTCTTTTTTTAACCTTTATTCATATTTGACCTTCATCCTTTGGATATGAAATTATTTACTTTCAAACTCTGAGGTCACAGAATTACTGAAAAAAGTTCTGCAATTATTCCCAAGTCAGTCTCTTTGTGCTGCAACACACACATGTGCCAAGAAGATGTCATAAATTCAGTCTAGATGCCTGTGATACTTTAATAATTAAAAATTAGCTTGAAATTACCAATATCATAGAATTACAGAATGGTTTGGGTTTGAATGGACCTTCAGTTCCAATCCTTTGCCATGGGCAGGGATACTTCCACTATTCCAGGGTGTTCCAAGCCCCATCTAACATGGCCTTGGACATTTCCAGGGATCCAGGGGCAGCCACAGCTTCTCTGAGCAAAAATTTTTTCTCAAAACTAATAAATAAACAAAACCAAAAAATCTATGCATTCCCTTGTGGAATGCCAGATCTTGTAACCAGCTCCCTGCCACAGTAAAATATCTGTATATATTACCTTAGTTGTTAGTGCATCTTCTGCCTTGATTAAACAGCAACAGCTGCCACCAAGTTCCCACAGACATGACCCAGACTGTCCTTTGTATTTAGGTCCAAGCCACACATAAATTAAAATAAGGATGAACTCCATTAAAACAAGGCAGTGAACTCCAGCTACAAAGGTTTGTTTTCTCCACCAACATCCACAAATAACTCCTCATTTTTAATGAGACTTTTCTCCATTTACCATGGACCCAATTAGGGAGCACTTCCTCTGCCTGTGCTTTACAGTTCTGGGAAGTTTTAGGCAGAGAAACCCAAAGGAAAGGGGTTGATAGAGCTGGTACTGATGCAGAAAAGAGCAAGATTTAATATATACAGTGGAGCTGCATTTGATATAGGTTGCTCTGCTGTAAGACAATGACTTTTGCAGCAGCCTGCTGGAATTAATTGTGTGGATGTAGAGCTGAAGTTTAACCCAGGGTAATTTGGTTAGGAAGGAGAGGTCAGTGCCACTGGGAGTGAAAGTTCTCTCTCACAAAAAGAGTGATTTGAAGCTGTGCTTCATTAGGCTAATGATAATAATGAAATCACTGTGTTTGAGGGTCTGTGGTCACACCGAGATGCAAAAGAGCAAATTTATCCCAAAGGTGAATCTGGGCAGAGAGGTAACACAAGACACTCCTCAGGGGTCTGTAACTCCACACAGGTGGATGTGGATGAAGTTTACATGCAAGGCTCAGAGTATTTAACCAGAATGATCAACATTTACATAAACCACAATTGGTTTAATCACTGTTTGCATTTCCATGTTTCTACAACTTCAAAATCTGTGGCTTTCTCCCCCAAAATTTTCACCCAGGTGACAGTGCCAGTCTCACCCTGGGAAGCTGTCTCCAACACACCACACAGCACAAGAGATCATCTTCAGTTATTTCAGGAGGAATTATCAGCTCTTAACGAGTTTAGAATTGATTTGCACCAGAAAGCGAGTACACAAGGCCGTGCACCAGCGCTGCACGCCTGACATGTCACCTGTGGCTGTGACAAAACCGTCACCCTTTGCTCTGTCAAACATTTAAAGTGTTTGTAGAAGGAACTACTTCAGCTCCAAGCCAGCACCTCGCATTTGGCACTGGATGCTGAAATCCCTTGCAACAACATATTTCAAATTCTTGAAAGCTCCCACTGTGTTCTCCCCAGGAGAAAAATGGAGATTACAGAACCTTGTCTTCCACAGTAATAATACCAACTTAAACAGAGATGAAAGAAAAGAGGGAAAGGTAACAAAGGTGAATCTTTTTTGCTCTCTGATTAAATCAACTCTTTACTCAGACAAGAGTCCTTGCTTTTCCTGAGCTCTATTTTAAAGTCTGAGTTCAAATACAATTTCAAATGGTGTTTCCTTTACTCCCCTGAAGGAGAGATCTGTAGAAATGGTGTGGTGGTGAGCAGGCAACACCATCTAGCTGAGGAAATTTGTGTCTGAGAGAGAGAACTTTATACCCATTAAAAGCATAACAGGCAGCAGAAAATTCAGAAAAGGGCAGACACAAAGCCAAGGCATTAAAAGCAAAGAACAGCTTGTCTCCCTCCAGACCATGGACACTTTTAAATTGTCTTTTACCTGAATTCTCCAACCAGGTATCTGGATGATTAAAGAGACACCCGTGAGGGCAAAGTTTTCTATTAACTTTAACAAACTCAGTTATAAGTGAAACACACTTGGAAACAACTGAAAAAAATCCTGATCTCAACACAATGCTCAAGATGAAGTCTTTGGGATGAGTTTGGATAAATAACTCAGCCCTTTCTCAGATTGGATAAATAACACAGCTAATTCCATGATGCAGTTGGCATCATGCTCAGATCATCATGAGCTCAGAGATCTCACATCCTTTGTGTCCTCTGTTCCAAAGGCCAGACTTGTCACCTTGCACCCCTTTGGTACCAGATCTCCTTTATCCAGTTCTACCTAAGAAACTTATCCTAAGAACTTTATCCAGTTCTACCCAGAAAAATCACTCTGGAGGAACCTCCCACTCTCATTTTCCCATATAATTACTTTATTATTTAGGCCAAGTTATGAAACCTCTTTTATTTCTGAAACTTCCTCCATCCTGATGGTAATAAACCAAGGATGTTGACATTAATTTTATCATTCTCCATTGAGCTGGCACCCCCAGGATGCTGCAATTCCCATACTGGAAATGCACTTCAGTGAACTTCCTATAATGAAAACTTCATTAGAAAATTTAGACTTCAATTAAAATGTGAAATAGCCAGAGTTAAAATACCATTTGTGGTGGAACTGTTCTGCTTAATGCAAGATTCCAAGACACTAAACAGAATGGATCTAGTTATTACATCGAGTTTTATCTGTTTTTCTGATCAGTACTAAATGCCATTTGAAACAAAAAATCCCCGCATATTTGCTGCAATATCAAGCTGATACTTTAGATGATTATTATTTTCTCGTTACAATTTTTAAGGAGTCCTAAAGATTTATGTGAGTAACTTGTGTTTTGTGCTGACAGCAATTTTGCACTGCACTTTCTTACTCCTGTGATTTGCTTAATTTGGTTTTATATTTGCAAGTCCTCCAACATAACTTGCCCTGATTAAAGAAGGAAGAAAATCCTCCCCTCAAACCCAATTTTAATTTCTCGAATTGTGCTCTGATTACCCTTTTAGTGAGAATTCTACTGACAAATTTCTGCCAGAATGTTTTTCCTCATGTTCCCACACTGAGACAACTTTTAACTTACAGCAAAGACAATCTAAATTCAAAATGTTGAGAAAATCAAAAGAACGAGGCAATTGGGGTATACGAAATAATCCAATGTCATCAGTTTTTATCCAGGGTTTCTTTTGCTGAAGCTGTAAATATTCAAAACAGGTGAACAAATAATTTATGGGCCATTTGGGCAGCACATGGAGCAGCTCTGCCCCAGGGGAGCCCCCGAGGCGTTTTGCCTGGAGCTCCACAGGTACAGACAGGAGCATACAAATTGTTCTCCTTCCTGAGCCTGTGCCCAGGGAAGGAGATAACCCAGGGAAACTCCAGCTGCTCAGACAGCAGAGTTTGTGGAATGAGATGCATTCCTCTCCACTGATGTACATCCATTTTCAGGGAGCTGGGTGTGTGTTCACAAGGGGAAAGAGTGGCTGACTCCAGACAAAAACCTGGAGAATTTCCTTTCAGCGTTGTTTGCCCCAGGATTTCTTGAGGTGGGAAAACGTTCTGCGCTGCCGTGACACAGAAATTCCAACAAAATTCCGTTATCCACAAGTTTTTGCCACTAATTTCATCATGGCCACTGATTTTCACCACCTGTTTCCTACCACACTGTCCCTGCCCACCCACACTGTGGGGTTTATCTGCCACACAAACCTGTTGAAAGATATTTAATCCCATTTGTTTGGAAGGAAAATGGCAAATGTTTCAACAGATGATAACAGGGTTTAATGGTGTGGCTGGGGGCTTTTAGGACATCAATGACAAAACACTTCAGAAATGTTGCTGCAATTTCTTTCAACACCATTAGGAGCTGCATTAAGGCAGTTGTGTGAACACAGAGCAGAAGATGTGTACAGTAGTTCTCTTAAATAAGAAAAGCAAAGAGTTTTTTAAAAAGCTTTGCAAAACTTTCACTGAAATATTTCTGATTACTCTAACACAACATATGGGATGGTTCTCAGCTTTTCCCTCGTACCTCAAGCTTCTTCAAATCTCCTTATAAAAACCTCTCAATACCATTTTTTTCACCCAGAACCTTGATCCCATTTCTGATTTAAAAACATAAATTGCGATCAATAAAACTCCCAAATCTCTGGTTTTAACATATATTAAACCACTGCACCATAGACTCAATTTATTGCACAGAAATAAATAGATCAATCTGCATTTTACCTTAATTTCACAGTTTGTAAAGTATATTCCCTCTACCACCTGCAAGGCACAAGGTATTGTTATTTGCTTACCTTCATCTTGTTCTACCTTAAACTCTTAATTAAGGAAAGCAAAAACAAAATTGGAATTAAATCTAGTTCAGGACCAATTATCCTGCATGACATTCTAATTTTCCACTCTCTACTTCTCCCTCCCCTAAGGCTGGGCACAGGAAGGGTCCCCAGAGCTGGGGAGGGTTGGGGACAGCTCCTGCAGAGCCAGCAGGGCCAGTCTGGCTGCTCCTGCCCAGGAACAGGGACCAGCAGCAATCCCCTCCAGCAGCCCCCCAGAGCTGCACTGCATTAAAGATCACCTTTTGAAAGAACAGCTGCCACAGAATCCTTGGTTTGGGTGGGAACGAGCCTTTAAAGCTCATCCAGTCAGACTGAGCAGCCACATGCTGAGCTCTCACAGACAGATACAGCTGCTATTGCTTTTCCAGACCCTTCTGAGCTCAGCACAGGGCTGGCAGTGCAGTCATCCCAACACCAAACCAACCTCCAGGCACCAAAACTGCCCTCAGCAGCCTCCTGCAGTCACACCTCGGGGCTCTGTTTTGGGACAGTGGCTCTGGAGAAGGGGATCTGTCAGGGGACAGCAGGCAGGGGAACAACCCCACACAATTAAAGACACAAGCCATTACCTCTCTGATGGTTGTACAGCAACTCTGTGAAAGCTGGTGGAGCTCCTGAGGACCAGGACAGCTCCAGCCCAGTGTCCCTGCAGGGACAGAGCTCTCACCTCGCTGCTCTCGCTCTGCTGCTCCTGCAAATTAAAACAGCTCCAAGAAATTTTAAAAATATTATTATTTCCTTGCAGTGACTACTTATGTCAGCAAGAGATAGCCCACAGGGGACAGGGTTGAAAAAGCAAGGCTTTGTTTGTTGTTGTAATTCTCCACACTCCTGGGCCACACTTTCTGCCAATTTAGCAGCAAACAACACAGAGAAATGTAAAGATATCACATTGCAGACAATTAAAACCAAAGCAGCTTTTATGCAAACTCCTGGGCATAAATACATAATCTGCAGCCCTCAGAGAAGGCCTAAGAAACCAGAGTGACTCAGAAATGTCGTTCCTTTGCCGTAAATGTTTTGGGGTTTTCTCTTTTCTTTTTTTTTTAAATCAACAGGCTCTGTTTAAATGCCAGCACAGCAGGTAGACAAGTAGCAAAACCCTAAGATCACTTGATTTCTGAAAAAGGGGATTCTGCCCCTGTGCTCAGGTGAGACCTCACCTGCAGAGCTGCCCCAGCCCTGGCCCCAGCTCAGGGAGCAGCTGGAGCTGCTGGAGAGAGCCCAGAGGAGGCTCCAGGATGATCCCAGGGATGGAGCAGCTCTGCTGGCAGGAAAGGCTGGCACAGCTGGGATTGTTCACCTGGCCAGGAGCTTTGGGATGAGCTCAGGGTGGCCTTGCAGGGCCTGAAAGGGTCAACAAGAAAGATGGAGAGAGAGAATTGACAAGGGATGGAGGTTCAGGACAAGGGGTTATGGCTTCCCACTGCCAGGGGGCAGGGATGGATGGGATATTGGGAAGGAATTCCTGGATGGGAGGGAGGACAGGCCCTGGCACAGGTGCCCAGAGCAGCTGTGGCTGCCCCTGGATCCCTGGCAGTGCCCAAGGCCAGGCTGGACAGGGTTTGGAGCAGCCTGGGACAGTGGGAGGTGTCCCTGCCCACTGCAGGGGTGGCACTGGATGAGTTTTAATGTCCCCTCCAGCCCAAACCACCCTGTGCCCCTCTGGTTGGGAATTCTCAGCTCTACAGTGTCCTGCTGTGCTCAGCCACTGAGAGTTTCTAATATTTTGTTGTCATTTTTATCACAATGTGAGTGTTGTGGGACACGCTCTGGGAGGGGCAGGACAGACATCAGCTCTCTCCCACTTCTACTATTATTTTTTTTAATTATTCACAAGCCTCAAAGGTTAGATAAAAATAAAAGATTAAATTTTCAGGAAGATAAAATTATGGCTATTTCTTCCTTTAACTTTGTGTACCAGCCACTTCCCTAAAATGATGGGAGGAGATGCAGCTTCCAGCAAACCTACCTTAGCTTTTCCTACACCATCCTCAGAGGTTTAACCCTTGAACAGTTTTTAAATACGGAAACAGAATGGCAGAGTTCAAACCAACACAAGAATAATCAACACTGAACCGTGTAGACTGACCAGGCAGAGGAGAATCCATTTTGCCCATGTTTTTCCCCTGGAAGCACTGGAGCCAGCAATATTCCAGATGGCTGTGGCAAGCCCTCCATCTTCTGCAGCAAAATGTTGCTGTGATCCAAGCAGACACACACATGTGTTCCTGCAGGGTGACACATCCCCCAGAACGGAAGGAGAAGAAAAGCAAATCTCATTTACAAAGAAGTCTCAGCTTAGGAGGCAATTTGAAAGATTAGAATGAGGAAACATGTCATCGACAAGGCTGGTAATTAGAAATGATTTATTGCCTTCTCTTGTTAAGCCTGTTATTAAGACAGAATATTTTCCTACTCCTACTTCTCCTAACGTATATAAAACCTCAATTATTTAAGTCTTTTGTTCTTTACAAAAACTGCAGGACAACTGTTTTAGTAGCTTCCACTCAACTGAGAATCAAAGCACTGTTAGCTGCATTAGCTCACTAAAAATCTTTCACGAAGCCAGCAAGTCCAAGGAATTTGAAAAACTCAACTTTATTCCCCAGTGAAAAGCAATCAACTGCTCTCTCTGTGTCTGCATTTTCTGTGCTACCAAGGAAAAGTGTTTCCCAAAATGACTGTGCATCTCAGCACGCTCTGCCTGCAAAGCTTAATTTTTCCTGACACTTGTCCCAGGGTAAATTTTTCAGGAGTGGTTGTCTTAATTTTAAAATTGACTTTTAATGATACTCATATTTCAAAAGGCTGGATTTTAAATATACTGATTTTTTTTTTTTTGGTGTCGCTTGGATAAATTCATGAAAGGACACAGGCCACAGGACTTTTTTTTAAAAAATAAAAAACCTCAAAGCCAACCAGAAGCAAACACCACAATTCCCTGGCTGTATGCATCACTGTCCATAACTCACCACACAGCTGAGGCCCCTTGTGGAAAGACCTCAGAACACCCTCATAAATTGGGATTTTTTTTTTTTTCTCAGCTAGCAAAAAAATGAAAGGGAAAAGCTGGGGCAGAAAATATCACTTCCATTTAGTTGGCTGCTCAGTAGTTGTGTTAGTCAGAGACACAGGAATATCTAGATCCAATTTCTTACCCAAAAGAGATTCAGGTCTATATCATTGCTTTTTGACATGTTTTAACCTCTTGGTCCCAAGCAGCTGAAGCTTGTTCTGGTGTAAGAGCAGCTGTCAAAGCCAAGCAATTTTACAAGAAATGATTAAACGCTCAATAGGTTAAAATCAGAGAGCAGACACAAGCAGAATTCTGCAGCATAACTTCCATGATAGTTTTCTTTGTGGTGACAGCAATACTAAAAGGCAGTGCATGAAATATTAAATGCTTACCTGAGAACAACACCTCTCCCACAGCCCCTAAGATTTCCTGTGAAATTCCTGGGAGTTCAGCAGTGTTTTCCTCCAGCCTGTGTCAGCACAGCCTCACCGATTCCAAGCGAGCTCAGAGCTGTCCCCTGACAGCTCCATCAGCACAAGAGCAGGTATTTTCCACTCCTGCACAGTGCAACTTTTCTACTTTCTGAGCAGCAGCCTCACAGTCCTGCCAGCTCCTCGAAATACAAACTGTGGCACGCCACACACCCAAGATGCGCCCTGGAGCTGCTCCATAATTGAGGGGTTTGCCTCCAATCAGCAGAACAATAAATGCTACCTGTTCCTGCTTAAATCTGCCCCTGCTCCCAGTTCACTGGGCTGCAGGAGTGGCTGCAGTAGAAAAGTGCAGTGAGAGCCCTGGTGCCACATCTGAGCACACTTTGTTTGTTTGGGAGAACTGATGTGGCTGGAAAAGAACTCACCCCTGGGCCAGATCAGAGCGAGAAGCTCAAATGCTCATTATTTTTTCCAATCATGAATCCATTCTAATTAAAAAATTACTGCCTTTGCCTACAGGCCCTGGATCTCTGGTCTTGGTTTTTGGGGTAAATGATGTGTGTTTTATCCTCCATAACATGTATGCTGAGCATCCTTTAATGCCCCAAACACCCACCCCATGACCCTGCCAGCTGCTGAGACCGCTTCCCCACCTCTCTCAATGAATCCTCTCACCTTTCCCACTCACAAACATCCCTACAGCAAGCACAGAAACATCAAGGATGAAGCAGTTCCATCAGAAATGCAGAGTGTGGGGTTAGCAGGAGACAGCCCCACACAAACTGTCCCTTTCTGTGGAGTTTCCATCGATCACCAGGGCTGGGAAACCCACTGAGGTGGGAAAAATTCCCTCCATCCTTCTTGGCATTTGAGAGTTCCCAAAGAGAGCTGCAGGAATGTGAACTGCAGTAAGTCTGCTCCTCACCATCTGTATCTCAGCGCTGAAATGATCCCAGGAGCATCAAAACCAGTAAGGAACTGATGAATCTAAAACCTTCTTGTTATTCCTCACCTGGACACAAACCCTTTCTGTGTCACCTTTTCCACACTGATGATTTGATGATGCACTCAAGGCTTGGCAAGAAAACATCCAATAATATTTAAATAATGTTTAAACTAGCACCTACTAACATTAAGAAGTAAACATTTCTGTTTCACTCTACTCCACAGGTAAATGGATATTTTCATAGATAAGCCAATTATTTTAAATTTGCAGATATAAAAGCATTTTACAAATCATACCTCTGTACCCAGCAATTAATTCTAGGTACTATCTCTGCGCTCATGCACTACAATTATACACTAATAAAGGATAATTATCGCAGTTTCAAGTGTCAGAAGGTTACATTTCCCTTTTTCAACCTAAAATACGCTTTGTTTTTAAATGTAAGGCTCTCAATGGCATTTAAGATGATCTAAACTCATTTCTGGGGTGTCCTAGACTAATAATTTTGTTCTGCAGCAATGCTGGAATAGGAACACATGCATTTTTCTATGCCATGCTGTTGCAGGCTTACATTTTTCTAGTTTTTATAAAATACCCTTCTATTAGTTTTATGATTTTACAATGCAGAGGTGAGAGAGATTCTGGCCTGAATTGTTGATCAATGAGGTTAATCAATATGAAAGTTTTAGGTTTATAAAGCACAGGGGAAGAACAGGATTGATGTTAAAGTCTAATTAGGATGTCTCACAAGACTTTTATGAGCTTAAGTGACCAAAAATCTAGAACAGTTTAATATTACCAGACACAGAAATATGAAATATTGGTAAAACCTTCAGAAAGCAGTGATGCTGCAGACTGAATCCTTACAAAGCCAAAAGAGGACATGATACCAATATCTGACAGTGTGATTTACCTGGCTGTGACCAGCGAGCACGATGCTGAGAAAGGGTGAGGCATTAAAGGGTGTGTGTCTTGAATTAAAGCCCTCATTAGACAAAATAACTGGAATTTACACAGATTTTTGGGAACTTTTATAACTGTATCAATATCCCCTTTGCCAGTCCTCGGGAGCAGCTGGGTTTAGGGTCTGCAGAGCTGCTGTCCAAGTGGAACTTTGGGTTTGGGAAGGGCTCTGCTCGAGGGCTTTGCAGGGAGTTTGAGTGCATTAACCCTCTGCACAAGGGCTGACCCCAAGCCCAGCCCTGATCAGACACACACAGCTCCAGCAGCACACCCTGTGCTGGATAATGAAGCAATTCCAGCTGTTTGAGAAGCATCTCCTGCGTTTCCCAGCCCTGGCAGCTCCCAGCCATCACTGTCAGGCTGCTCTTCCCCTGGGTGGAGGGTCGCTGGTGGTTCAGCACAGATTCCCCTTTCCCTGACAAATGACAACTGCTCAAGATGTGATGTTCTTCCTGCTCATTTCCTTTCATAGGTGGCTCTATTCCCAGAGCTCTAATGTGATTCAGCTTCACAGCCAGGCTGCTTATATTTCTCCTGGAGATTGCAATTATATTTCTAAACTATTCTTTGTGTTGCCTCGAGAATCAAACAAAAGGGGGGGAAAAAAATGTTAACGTTTCAATGAAGGAAATTTCCATAATATGTGGTGGCTGTCACAATCTTGCTGATAGAAATAATTACTCCTCCTGATGTAACTACACTAAACCACTGAGAAATGGGGATAAAAACTGTTACCCATCTGTGCAAAGCTCTTTCATACATGCATATGAAAGAAGAGATAAATGGAGAGATTAGAATGCTCTGGGATGTGCAGCAGGACACAGATCCCAAGGTGACAGGCGCTTCCTACCTCAGGCCTTGAGAGGAGGGAGGAATCACCTCTCCTTTTAACAGCTACAAAGGGTACTGTGATTTGGGATAACTTTATGCTTGGCCTCCACGTGATCCACTAGATTATGCATGCAAATCCCCAGTTTTGGCTGATAAACTGAAACAAATCACACTCTACAGTAGCACCAGCTAATGATATTTTTCTGAGTGAGAGAAACCCACATTCTCTGCAGACAGCACACATTGTTTGCAGATAAACCACTGAGAGACTGCACTGGTGAGCAGGAGAACAAATCAAGAATTAAAGAGCATTTCCAGGGGTGCTGGGGGTCTGATCTTACCCACACACCAGCCAGAGGACAGTTCAATTTATTACCAGGTGCATCTCTGATCACTTCAGGATATGACTTGTACCAGCTGGAGAATTCAGCGTGGTTGGAAACACCTGGGCAT
The DNA here is from genome assembly GCF_971803275.1 of Cyanistes caeruleus. Classification (NCBI taxonomy): domain Eukaryota; kingdom Metazoa; phylum Chordata; class Aves; order Passeriformes; family Paridae; genus Cyanistes; species Cyanistes caeruleus. The sequence continues at coordinate 22,168,095 of NC_141710.1, read as the reverse complement.
TGCTGGATTTGCTGTCTCAGGCACTTGCAAAGGTTTCAACAGCAAACCTGCCTGAAAGCAAAGCAAAGAATCAATGAGGCAGCATTTCTCCTAGAGAATTCCTGAGCAAATGTGGGAAATGAGTTAAAAGTTAAGTCAGAAAAGGTGCCTGAGTCTCTGTGGGCAGGCAAGGGGTGCCATGCAGACATCACAGCATTGTACAAATGTGAGTAGGGAGACAGTGATTGTTGAGTTGAGAATCAGATAGAGGTTTGGGTTGGAAAGGATATAAAAATTCACTTGCTGCAACCCCCCTGCCATGGGCCGGGACACCTCCCACCAGGCCAGGCTGCAGGGCTGTTCTCTTGCCACAGCCTAAGCCAGCACCTCGTGTTAAATTACTCTCTAACAGTATTGCCAAATTAGAACATGTCCCCAGAGCTGGAAAAATCCCCCATTGCCAGCTCCACACAGCTGTGGGCAGTCTGCTGTGGAAACTCCTGCACAGTTACCTTCCCTGCCCAGTGACACCCGGAACCCATCAGCACAGCCCAACCCCACTGGGTATTCCAGCCCTTCCCAGGAGCCACACAGCCCAGCCTGAGCCCCTCCACAGCCACAGCAGCACTCACAGCCCCCCAGACACCTTTCAGCAGGAGGGAAAGGTGAACAAGAACCGGGATTGCCTCGGGGTGGAACTGCAGCTGCAGCCCAGAGCAGCCATCCCACACCCCAGTGATGGGGCTTCACTGGCCCTGAGCGCAGGGAATTCATCATTTTGGGGGAAAATCCCTAAAGAAACAACTCAGCATGGTCAGACTTGACAAAATTGTGATCAGAGCCCTAAACCCAGTAACCCTTTTTCCTACACATCCCCCCTCTTCCTTAAAAACCCCGTGGAAATCCGGGTTTAAAAGATCACAAAAAGCTGCCAGGGAGAGGAGATCTCAGATCCTGCTGGGTTTTCTGCAGGAGTTCAAACATCCAAAGTTGGATTTAAACCATCCCCCTCCTCCTTGAAGCTGAATATTCAAGTTTAGGGAGGCAAAACCAGCAAAACTTTAAGAGACTTAAGTCTTTTAAAATAATAAACTGTTAATATATTATATATATATTAATATTTAAATATTAAATAATAACTATTTAAATTAGTCCTCAATGTATTTTTTTTTACTTCAGTAGATTTCATGGGCTTATGTTTTTTTACTCGTAATAAGAAATATCAAAATGTTTAGGAATATTTTCATTCTAAAATAGGAACAAATCACTTTTCAGAGTCTTCTGGGTTCATCCCTTTTACTTAGAATTGAAGAATTTAAGTGAAAATTATCCAATTAATAAAATTACTGTAAAAAAAAACACTACTAATAATAATAATTTGAAACGTGCCCCATTCTGGTACTACTACTCTTAATTATGAAGTCAAATATTCTTGTGTTGGATAAAATTAATGGCCAGAATCATAAGCCTTTTGAATTCTTTTGAAAATTCTGAATGAGAGAGCTTTGAGAAAGCAGAATTTTCTATGGAGTTATCCCCCCTGAGAGGAGATCAGGAAATGGCAATAATTTATCCAAGTCTTTACACAGGAGCTGGGGGTTTGGATAAACAAGGATTGAAATTCCAGCATATCTGGGTCTCTGGCAGATGAAAACTCAAGGAGAGGTCGTGATTCAGAAATAATCCCTTAATTTACTATAAATTAAAAAGTAAAGAAAAGCTGCAAAGTAACCTCCCAGCTGATGGGCTAACTGGAAAAGTGGATTTTTTTTTTTATTTTATTTTTTCTCTCACGGTGGACTAAAACTTCACCCCAACTCTGCTTTCACAAATGGGAACTGTGCACAAGAAAAGATGGAATTTCATTGCCTACATTACATGGAGGCTTCTCCAGTGGACTTCAACCCCACCACAGGTTCCTCAAAGCAGTGCTGGAGGAAATGATGCCTTTATTGTCCCCTCGGCCACTTTGGGCCATCCCACCGGGTTTTCCCTTCCTGGGCAGTTTGGGGATGATGCTGTGGAGACATTCCCGAGCAGGAGGCAGCAGGAAGGCTCCAGCTCCACATCTCAGCCCTGTAGCTTGGAGGATGCTGCCACCAAGAGTCTCGCAGCCAAAAGTGGCACGGTGACAGCTGCTGTCAGTGAGGACAATGAAAATTGGCAGATTTAGTCGAGTATGAAGCATGACAAATTGCAGGAAAGCGAAGGGAAGGCAGTGCTTCACTCGATTGAGGAGTCAGATGACATTTGCAGGGAAGCTTGTGGGAATTCTCCAGACAGTCTACAAGATGTGCTAAATGTTATTTGCATTAGAACAAATCATAAGGTATCGACTGCAAAATCATTTCCCTTTAATGAAGACTCGGAGGGAAAAAAATATCAGAGTCAATTAGGAGACTGAAACTACAAATATGTTGTGCTTTACATATCTCTGAAGCATGAAGGAGCCAATAAAGTGCATTTAATAAAAATGAACAACAAAATCGCTGCAGCTCGCGGGGCTCGCAGCATCCCTGAGTTCATGCCGTGCTCAGGAGGCTTCCCCTCCTCTCCTTCCATCCACACGAGTAACACATTTCCCAAAAACATGTTATTCTGCATGAGAAGAGAGAGATCCCACACATATCTGTTGTTTCTTACCACTGAAGTGGAATTGTCACTTCATCTCTTCTCACAAAACAAGCCGGCTGCACTGCATCAGCGCCTCGCAAACCGCGGCTGAAACCACGACCTACATTTGCTCAGCAGCAGGAGGAGGGGTCCTTTTATCTATGACAGATTGTGGGGAGAGTTTCTTTCACTAAATAGGTTTTGTTTTGTCTGTTGATCACATTTTCTCCTTTCACAATATTTGGTTTCAGCTCCTCTGGAGTCTGAGTGTAATTCTGATTTTTTCCTTGCGCTGTTGTCAAGGGATGAGTGAGAACAAATACAACAAACATTTTTAAGTGCTACCTGTCAGCCTAAAAGAACTCTGTAAACTGATGTTGAGGAAGGATTAATCCTCCTCCAAAACACTTTTAGCAGTACTCAAACAGTGCATTTCATAGCTCTAACAGGAACCAGAATGCACCTGAATTTCAACTCGCGTTTTCAAAGTAAATCAGTAGCAATGTTATGCTATTCCTTCATGATTTACTAAAAGGAACTATCTAAAAATTACCTTTTTTTCTTATCAATGAAAGATAAGTTACTGCCATGTAACTTACCTGGAGACAACCAAGAGAAACAGCGTGGGCCACCCACAGACATCCCTTATCTCTGGAGTTTGAGCTGTTCAGATGATCCCAGGGGGTGATGAGATATTCCAGAAGTGTCTGGAATTCAATCCTGTGAGCAGGGAGGGAGGTGGGACCAGAGGAGCCCCTTGGTCCCTTCCAGGCTGACCCCTCCTGTGATTCTGTGACAACTCTGCTGCATTCTGTCCCATTCCTCAGCCCCTCCATGGCGAGAAGTGACAATTACAGCACACAAAGTGACATTTTTAATTAGATACCACACTTCTCTGAGCCAAGCAAGTGACCCAAAACACCTCAGTGACAAGCATGGCATTTTATTGTAACCTGAAACCAGGGGAAAAACATGACTCTTAATTTAAATGCCTGTTTTTTGTTTCTGTTAAGTGAATTTTTATACACTTAGCTCTGAAGGATGGAGGGTACACAAAGGCAAAAAAAAAAACCAGATTGGGAGGTTTTTTTTCTTCCTATTTTATAATAAAATAAAGTTATTGAAGGCCAATTCCAGCACTTCTTTCCTCATAAATTTCCCACCATCCAGTTGAGTCACAGCACCCTCATCCTACTGAACAGGAGGTTTTATCCCAATACTTCAGAGCAGGGAGTTTGAGCTGCTTTGTAAAACCCTCAAATACTTCCAACATTCCTGTGGTAGAGCAGAAAATAACAGCAGAGGCCCCTGGATTGTAAGAGAATTAAAGCAGCCCTGGTGAGAGCTGGGAGTCAGGGGAGGTGATAAAAACCCCCTGAGAATCCCTTCTCCATCACCCCAGACACGAGTGCAGACCTCACACACACCCAAACAAGGGAGGAAGGAAAAAGCTTGGAACAGAGACTAGAAATGTTGTTATTCTATTCTGAATATGTTGTAATTCTCTGCTGTTGAACCTCACTTCAAATAGGAGCTCAGCACAACCAAACTCAGGTGGTTCCATCTCCGGTGTCTGTAACTGCTGTGGATGGAGCAGGAATTGTCTCAGGCTGGACAGAAGCAGGACATGGGAAAATTAATGGGAAAAACCCTTTCCTAGAAGTTTCCAACAGCCTAACAGAGTTTGAGAACATGATGTGGACACTAATTCTACATTAGGAACACTGGAGAAGAGATTTTTGTGAAAGCAATCCACACAACAGGCTGTGTTCACAGCAAAAAAAATAATAAAAAAAATAAATCAGTAAAAGCTTAACAAACTTTCATCCACCTTTCCACTCCTCACATACAGATACTGCTGTTTTCCCAGAGATTTAGGCATCTGCAAACTCTGCTGTACATGAGGGGGGAAAAAAACCAGAGCAAGACAGTCAATATTTTTGACAAAAGTGTTAAAAGGGAAATCTGAAATCCCTAATGTTGTCCTCCATGTCAAAAAGGAATACTTTTATCTTCCTAGAAAGATTACAACAACAAAAAGAAAATATTCTAAGCCCCGATTTCTCAAGACTTTCAAAGATAAGGTGGTGAAAAAATAAACTTTTGGTAAGATGTAGGAAAAATGTCTTTGCTGCGTGTCTGAATTCATCTGCAGCTCAGCAGTTGCTGGAAAACACTCAAGGTTTCAATTCAATATTTGTTTCTTGAGATAAGAATGAGATGCAAACTCTGCCTGGGCTGCTAAAATCTGGGTAAAATCTCTGTTCAGTGCTGGAAGTGAGGGTGGGAAGAGACCTGAGCATCCTCTGCTGAATGAATCCTTCAGTGGGAGAGAGGAACAAGGTTCCTGCTGTGCCTCATCACCCCCTGCTCCCAAGGACAAGGTTTGACATCTCTGATCTCTCCTTGTTTTCTTGGGATTTCTCTCCCTCAGTTTTGCCTCTGCCTTAAACCACCGAATTTCCAGGCAAAGCAGTGGAAAACAGGGTAACTGTTGTGACCAAAAAAAATGGAGTTTAAACCAAGCAGATGCCTGGGAAAGAATAATTACAGCTTGGAATAAAAGCTCAACAGAGAGATTTCAGGCTTCTCAATTCAAATGTGGACCAGGGTTTTCTTGAGAAAAACTGTGCTTAAAAATGAAATACTCTTAAAATTCACTTTTTCCTTCCACCTCTTCTTTTTCTTGACAAATTAAAGTTCTTGTATTGTTGTCTCCATCCCTGGCAGTGCCCAAGGCCAGGTTGGAGGAGGCTTGGAGCAGCCTGGAATAGTGGAAATGTTCCTGCCATGGCAGGGGCTGGCACTGGATGATCTTAAAGTTCCCTTCCAACCCAAATAATTCTATGATTTTATCAAATATCCTCCTCCCTTTGGTCAAAACACCACAAAGAAACATTCCTCCAAAGGAAAAAATGTGGAATAGCCAAAAAAAAACCCCGAACAAACCCAAACCAAAAGCCAAAGAACCAGGAAAAAAATGTTCCCCACTTATTCCCAGGTGGATTGTTCTTCTCTCACCCTCCAGCTCCTGCAGCTCTGCTGCCCTGTGCAGGGTCACAACCTGCCTGGGCATGGAAGCTCCAAACCAGCATTCCAGGGAAGGAATTGAAAGGAATTAAGGAGCATTTTGCCTTCAGTAGCTGCAGCAGATCCAAATTCCCTGGAACTCCACACCTTCCCACCTTGGGAGCCCTGCATGGAAGGCAGCCAGAATAAAAACTGGGGGTTGCTCTGATTTTATACCGAAGTTCTGACGGGTTTAAGGCTTGCCTTTTACTTTTGTGGCAGGAAAATAAAAGGGATGAGAGGTGGGAGCCTTCTCTGTCTCATCTCCAGTGCTCCTGTGGGCTGGGTTTGGAAAAGTGCAGTGAAATCACCTCAGGGGAGGTGAAATTTGAATTTCCCACATGGCAGAGTGGAGGGGGGACCAGCAGAACCCAGTTGGGGATCTTTAAACACAGCTGCAGTTCTGTTTTTATCACCTTCCAAAAGTAAACCTCTTAAAGGATAAACACCCCAATAATGAGTTGGTTTCCAGCACCATGGCAGCCATGCACACAAGGAACCACTAAAAGGTTAAAACATAAAAAAAAACTTGCCTCAGTCTCATTGTGTCCTCCCAGTTTAGAAATTCCCTCTCATTTTAATGAGCCTCATCCATTCTACCTCCTTTCCTTAGACTAAGTTCCAATTATACATAAATTTAACAATCCCCCTGTGCCCCAAAATTCCTGAGGAGCAAATTTAAGCTCTCGCAGACATAAAACACCAATCACTCAATCTGGATTGAGATCCATCAAAATGGATCCTGGAACTTCTGAATTCCTGGAGAATTCTCACACACCTACAGCTTCATCCAAAAAAAAAAAACAAAAAAAAAACCAAAATCCAGACCCATTCCTAATCATAAATTTCACATTATTAACACTAAAATTCTAAATTCCTAAGAGCAGTGAGCAGCACAACAGCACCTTGAAAAGGGATGTGAAAATACCAATCCACAAACACTGGAATGTCACAAATATTAAAATAAAAATCAAATACACAAAATCTGCTGTAAATCTGAGGGGAAAAACCCACAGAATCTGAAACAATTTTGATATTCTCTTTCAAGGATTTGAATTGATGGAATAGAGGTAAAAAAAAAAAAAGATGGAATTGAAGTCAAACTTCAATTTTACAGGCTCGATATGTTGCAATTTCTTCTGAAGTTTTCAAGACGAGAACTTCAATTTTTTTTTAACTAAAAACAATCTCATCTGTCAACTTCACAAAATATTTCTTCAGGATGGTTGACTGGAGAAACAAATCAGAATAAAGTGGCTGTCATCAGTAAATCAGCTTTGACAGAGCAGTCCATATCCCCAGTTTTCATGGGAAATACCTGTTAAATTCCCTTCTCTCAGGAACTGTTTTTCTCACAGAAGTGGCCAAGGTAAGAGAAGTAATTGATGTATTATCCATGATTGTCTTTCATTATTTTCATCCTTGCTTAACATGCCTCTCCTTAGTGCTGCTCAGAGTGATTCAAACCCCACACAAATCACCTCTGCCTTCCCCCAGACACCCATCCTGATAAAAACAGGATTTTCCAGCAACAGAATATCAGGGAGAAAAATCTCAATATCCATCAACCGCTTGAAGCATGGTAGCTCTGCAAATAAGATGTTTAACAGCAAGGTTTCTGCTGGTTTGCACAATCCTGAAATAAATGTAAAATATGTTTATTGATTCTGCAGTTGACGAGTCAAAGCTGCTGTTCCAACAGAAGGTGCTCAAAGGAAAATATATTAACAAAGGAAAACACAGCAGATATTTGTATTTACTTACATTTCTGAAAGTCAGCACTACACCAGGGATGCTGCTGGTTGACTTTTAATTGCACCTTATTAAAAATGAGCTATAATAATAATAAATAATTGGCATTAATAATAAATAATGGCAATGATAAATAATTACCACTGACGTAAATATCCCTGAGAATGAAGTTATTTAACACACATAGCTCTGCCATGGTCTGGTGGCACTGCAAAAGTCAACAGTTCTACAGAGAAAAGCTCCAGCACAGCTAAAAACACAAGTCTGAAACCCAAAAAGAACCTGCCCTTTCATCAGTTCAGAGTCTATCAGTTTATAGAGTATAATTTCAATTTTTTCCTAAAAATAATCTACAAGCTGTTCTGCTTTTAGCATCTGTAAATCTGTAAAGCCACTTCAGAAAACTTTAATTAATAGAAAAAAAAGTATTAATATCTCCTCTATATACTAAAAGCAAATACGAATTTTCTGTTTAAAGATGCCTTATTTTAGATGAAGGAAAAGTAAAACAGCTCAACAGCTCCCAGACAACACCAAACCCACACTGATGGCCCGGGATGCTCCACTGGGAAAAAACTGGGAGAGGATTTTATCCTCCTACAGCATTGTGACTCCACCAGATGCCAACATCCTGTACCCACCTTGCACAAAGAAACCACAATTAAAAAAATAAATCAATCAAAGAAAAAAACCTTTCCTCACTGAAATATTGGTCAACCCAACTTTTAAAAGATAAAAGGATGAAGGAATGGTTCTCTCATTGCCATTGTTTAAAACCAAGTTATAACCAAGGATTTTCTATTTTGATGAGTTCAACAGACAAATTCATTATCTTTACTGCATGTGCTAAACTTTACTACATTCCCCAAAGATTAAAATCAGGCATCAGCAAAAGAGAATTTGCATTTTACCCCCATGACTGAAGTCCCTAATCTCAGGCATTCAGTCCCAAAGAAACCTGGAGGAACAAACAGGGCCAAACCCCTAAAATTTACATTTAAGTTACCTCCAAAACCAATCCAATGATTTGTGTCACATATAAATATTTCCTACAGCCCTTTAGTGTTTAGGAATTCTGATCTGGGGCCAGTTTCAACATTCAGGTGTAAATTGGGGTTTTTTGCTGCTCAGATTTTGCCCTCTGCTCCTGAGGCTCAGGTAAATGCAGTGAATAATCCATTCATTAATGACAAAATTCAGGTTCCAGCTCAGTGCAGCCCAAGCTCTGACTGTGCTCAGCTCTCTTTGAGGGCCAGCAGTCCTGCACAACATTCACACTCTCCATCTCTCACAATAACAAAACCACCAGCAAGCTGAATGGCTTTCATTAAAAGAAACTTGAATAAAAAGATTTTGTTCTGAATGGAGGCACTGCTCTCCTATGAACTTGTTTTCATGCCTTTTTTCCCTACTTAAAGAGAATTCACAATGCTCCCATTTTCTATTTCTTCCTGCAAAACAGATTCTCTGAAACTGAGCAACTGAAATAAAAATTAATTAAACGTCGGACTAAAGTGAGATTATCAAGGTTTATAAGTTCCTTCCTTTGGGAAAGAGGCTTCTGTTCAAAAATATTTAAAGAAAAAAACCCCATAACTACACAGCTTTTGTATTAAGCTACTTATCAAAAGCTTTTCAGAGAGGAAAGTGATAATTTTAAATGAAACTCGTGGGTATAGTTTATTCATTTTATGGAAAATTTAGAATAAAGAGCAGCAGCTGGGTCACGTGGAAGGGACTTTGTGCTCTCTGTGACATCATTCAGAAAGTCAGCAAATCGAATGAGTTGAATTATTTTGGGTTAAAAGAGCAAGGCCTTGTACATTGGAGTTATTCATCCTTATTTTTCCCATTTGAGCTCTCAGAGGCATCACCCATGCACAGGCTCCAAGGTAAAAGCACCAGCTGGGATCACCAAGCCCCCAGTGGAGCACAGGCCAAGGGATTTCCCTGAACTAATTTTAAAATCCTCAGGACCTCAATTTGCCCAAATTTATTTCCATGGACTTTGAGGAATTCAAACAGCAATTTATTGATTGAGAAATACTAATTATTGTAAGTGACAGAAAGGGGGAAACGTCTGCAAGGTGCTTTGTTGGTGTATAAAGATTCCAACCAAAGCTCAGGTGGGCTTTGGGTATAAATTCCCATAGAATGGCACAGCAGACATCAAATTTTTGTCTGAGGTGTGACAGAGCAGGAAAGCTCTGAAAACGCAGTCTGGCTGTGAAGATTTCAAACTTTGAGAAATGGCAGCAAGACTTTATTTTAAAATCCGAGTTATTTGCTTTAAATCCGAGCCTTGCAGTGTTCCGGGGGCTCGTCCCAAGCCCAGGGTCAGGGTTTGCCAAGGGGACAGCGCAGGTGGGATGGCTGGAAGTGCTCTCAGACTCTCTGAAAGCACCCTCAGACACTCCAGCTCCTCCACTGCTGCGGGACTCAGGCTCTTGCTGTTTCATCTGTGCACTTTGACAGGCAGAACTCGGCTTAAAAAGGCAACAGGACGTGAGATCCTGCAGCCCCCTCGGCAATCGAATGTCTGAAATTGTAGCAGCGTAGTGCAAGACAGAAACTGGGCTGGAGCAGGAGCCAAGGCAAGAGCCAGGAATTCCTGAGCTGAGAAAAGTTCCTGTCACTGGAACTGGAAGCAAAATGGGTCATAGGATAAACCAGGAAAACCAGGAGCTGAGTGTTGTGAGGTGATGGGGAGAAGGCAGCCTTCTAAAATTTGGTCTCATTTCCCACAAAGTTCATTTCCTGATCCTTCTCCAAGGGCAGACAAAGATCCACTGAGCAGACACAACACCAAGAACAGGAGAATTTAACTCCATGTCTTGTACTGAGCCCACTGGTGAGGGCTCCTCTGAATAAAAGCTCCATGACCTCCTTCCACATCAATGGCAAGGCTCTGGCTGAATTTTAGGGGAGTAAAACCAACCCTAGAAAGAATCCAAAGCTCTGTGGCCCCTTTATTTTATCACCTGCTGGGAGTGAGCAGCAGCCAGTGCCTGGCTGAGGATTAGTTTGCCAAAGCCTCTTTGATAAATCCCAGGGATAACAGTTCCCTCTCTCAGAACCAGCCAACAGTTTAGAAGGAAAAAATTGCTGCCTGCATTGGTGCCTAAATACCTCAGGAGTCTGCCAGCCCATTTCCCTGCACCGTGGTTGAGCCTCCTGGTTTTTCAGGCTCCACTGAAATATTCTCCACGCTGAGCCACTGGAGAAAGCCAAATGCCAAAAAGGGATCTGCATTATTTCCTGGGCAGAACAATCCTGCCACGTGTGACCAGCAGGAAACAGCCCCAGGATTTGAGTACTCGACCAGTGAACCTTGCCAGAAATATCCATCCCCTCTTTCAGAAAGCCCTCAGCACCTGGGCACTGCAGGGAATTCTCTCAAAATGGGCACATGAAACAGTTTGGGTTGGGTGTGGCTGAGCCACTCCTTCCTTCCTCTTCCCAATTCTTTCTCTCCTCTCTCAGCCAGTGTCTGGTTCAGATCTCCTTGCTCAGCTCTGTCCCTCACATCCAGCTCCAATTCCCATCTCCTGCCTTGATCTACTCCCATCTCCCTGTACCAACATTTTGATAGAACTGACAAAAAAAATGGGGTTTATCTTTACCAAATTTGTTTTGCTGTGACCATAATGATTAATTCTGTTCTTAATCCCATTCTGAAAACAACACAAACACCCCCTGTTTATATTCCCCCAGATTTTATCCCAGAGACCACTCCTTTATGATCAATTTATTAAAAAAGGAAACACCAGAAACAAACAATTCAGGCCAACACTTTTAGACTTAGATTTAAGGAAACCATACATCCATGGACATAAGTGTTTCCTGTTTATCAGCTAGGAAATGCTTCAATTATTTTTTTTCTTTCTTTGTATTTTGATTTAAGTGAAACCCAGATACTTATACTACATATATATATATAGATACATATAATCTTCCCTTTTTTTTTTCAATGTGACACAGAATGTACATTTCTAACCACTTAAATCTATAATCTTCCAGCCTCTGCAAAGCTGCTTCACCCTCATTATTCCAGATTGAGGTCTCCAGGCACTATTCCTCCACCTAATTCCATCAGAATTTAGCTTGGCTCTCCCAATGTAGAACCCAATTCTCCGTGTCTCCTTTCTGAGTAATGCAGAGCAAATGAAGGCAATCTCAGTTGGAAGACTGTCACACCAAGTGAAATCTGAATAATCTAGCAACATCTAAAAATGAGCTGGCAGCTCACTGGAAAGCCTGAGAATATCTCCCATTATGTAACATGTCACTGGAACAGACTTTCAGATCCCAGCTCCACACCAACCTCTGACCTCAGAGTGCATTTTAAGGGCTCTGAAGATGCATTCAACATTGATCCTTTGCTTCCCAATCTCATCCCACACTCTGCTCCCCCTACTCAAGTCAATAAATTCACAGTTCAATTTTGCTTTTTATCATCTCTGATCTCCTTTGCCAGAAAACCCTTTTTTATCTTTATTTTAAGACATGGGCAGTAATCTCTCTCACAGCCATGTAACTTTAATGTGGATTGAACTGGATTCACTCCTGAAGAAGAAAAAAAACCCAAAAATCTTAAGGAATAAGAACCAAGATTTGGAAGGAGGACAAAAGCTTACAAACCTTTTTATACTTGAACAGGCACAGATGTCTCTCTTTCTTGTGTAGGTACAGAAATGATTAGAATTGATCAAGAGCTTCACAGTAAAGTTTTAAGAAACACGAATTCTAAAACAAACCAGTCAGAAACTTGTGTTTTGAAAGTGCCCTAATCCAAAGCTGTTCCCCTCTTTCACACATTACCTGATATTTAGGATTTTCTTTCTTAATCTGCTTCAAGTGGGGTCTCAGCAGATCCACCTGTAAACACAGAAGGGGTTTGTGGAACAGCTGATATATCTGTTTTGAGCATGGTCACCTAATAGCTCAGAGAGGTACACAAAAGGCCATCCAGCTGGTTAAAAAGGAACAAAAAGCATCCCATTCTCAAGAAAAAACATTGCTCTAGTACATCCTCTGACCCCTAAAAAAAATTTTCCTACATCTAAAATGTCTCTGGTGCAGTTTTAGTTCAGTACCTCTTGCCCAGTCTGGCCTGAAAGGAAAACCAGAAGATTCTGCAACAACTTTTGACCTATTTGAGAGCCATTGGCACGTTTTCCTCTGCAGAATAATTATATTTATTCAATTTGCAATAAGGAGTTCTGCTATAAGCAGTTATTGGCTCACAGAGAAAGATGCAAAGCCCTTCTCGTATTTTCCCCACCATTTTTGTTTAATATACAGACTGAATCTCTCTGATGTTGAGCAGATGAAACCTCTTTGCCCTTCTTGTGGTTCTGGACCTTATGTCCTGCCCATGCCATCAGTACAGGAGGCAGCTGCAGCCTCCCCAGCCCACGATGAGATCGACTCCAAAGCCATCCCATTCATTTCATTGAGTTCTGAGCCTTGCCTCAGCCAGTCCCCACCAGCAATTCCAGAAAACACATCACAGGATATCACTTTCACTCCCTGAAGTACATCTCTATTTTAATCTGGAGTTGTAATTGACTCCACTTTTAAAGGAGGTGATAAAACGCTCAGGGAGTTGTTGTGCTTCCTCCAGATAAGCAACCCTGGCTATATATAAGGGAGATAGGGCAGCCAGTGGCTGGGGGAATGTTTCCCCACACATTAGAATGATCCTCTGCCACATTGATCTGTAATTTTATTTGATGCTATCCATTAATCTCTGAGCTGTGTGTTCTGGATCATCCCTGAGGGACTGGTGCCCCTGGAGATGGCTGTTCCCAGGGAGAGGCGTTCCTGCAGGGTCCCAGCCAGCAGGGCAGCATGGAACACATCTGGAAGGGTAAACATGATGGGCAGGACTCGATTCTGAAGCTGCCAGGCCTGGAAAAGGGAGGGTTATCAGGGCTAATATTGTTTGTGTTGGGTGAGATAAGGTGGCACAGCTGCCCTCCCCCTTCAGCAAACAGTGTCTGGTGACAACAAAGATAAAAATCCTTCCAAAACAGGGACTCCTTCCAGGGCTGGAAGTTGCAGTGAAGGTCAAAAGCAACAAGGTCTCAGGCAGCTCCTGCCCCTGGAATTCAGAGGAATCTTCACAGATTCACTCTTCCTGAGTTTTTGGAACAACAGGCAAAGGCACCTGGGGTGGGACATGAGAGACAAAGAGAGAAATGAAGCAAATGTTCCCCAATCCTACCCAATCCATAATCGTGTCAGCTCCTGCAAGGGGATGTCTCTGCTTGCTCCAGCACCTGCTAGACTGGAAACCTGCCCTTTGCATCGCAGCCATGGAGAAAAACTTAACCTTTATGTTCATCTTTTCCATGGATCATTTGGAAAGCACTCAATAATTAACCATCATTTCAGAGGCTCGGAGAGAACTCACCTCCTTCATCATTTGTCTTCTGTGAGGCAAAGATTAATTCCTTCAGGGAGAAAAACAACATGCCCCAGGAAGGTGTGATCCAATTGCAGGAATATTTCCTCCTGAGTGCCACCAATATCCAGAATCTCTGTTTTTATGCATTAAATTACTTCCATGGCTGTGCAAACTTCAGCTCCTCACTGGGGAGTTTAAGCTGAGAATGTACAGATTAAAATGAAAAGCATTCCTGTTTATACTTCCATGCTTTTATGGTCATCAACTCACCTCAACATTTGAGAGCTTCACCAAAGGCTCTGTTCTCTTGCCTCTCACTCCATGGATGAATCGAGTTTTATCTGCAAGGAGCTCAATCACAAAAAGAAAATGTTAGAGGTTCATTGTGTCCCAAAATCTCTTTGATTTTTGTACAAAGCCAGCACCTGTCTGAGGCCCCACAGCCTGGCAAAGCAGTTTTAGCAAATCAGAGAAGCAGAGAATTCTCCTGCATGAATAGAAAACAACACAGATATTGCCACAACCATGGTAAACATCTCTTGGACTTCTTATCACATCACACATCAAAGTTATCAATTACAGGCCAGAGATTTCTAGCAAATGAGCCTTAATTAACACTGCTGCCTCCAAATTTCCTTATTCCTGAACGTTCCCAGCTGCTGTGGGAAATTAATTGAGGCTTAAATCTTGTGGTTCTTTCTTTAGTACTTGTTGCATGGCAACATTCATTTTTATGTATGAGCTTCTCCCTCCAAATGACTTTATAATAGTCTTACCCAAAAGATGAGCTGTTAAACTCTTAAACACAGATATTTACACATCTTGGTTTAGTTTTGTTGGGTTTTTCACTCGTAGGACATGAATTATTCACTGATAAGAAGGTCTGCAATGTTCTGGTTGGTTGTAGGCATCAGTAAAATCAGTCAGAGGATTTAACTGGTTTCTTTTAACAATCAGTTCCACAAGTGTGGAAAGATTATTTGTTATTTCTAAAGGACATTTTTTACATTTAAATTTAAGTTCTGATCAAGGGGCAGGTTCCAGAAAGAAACTGCACTAAAATGTGAACTGTCCCATAGAGGTGACTTTTCCTTCCTGAATTATTGGTTAAACTCCCCATGGGATGGAGCAGCCTGACCAAGTCCATGCCAAGTAATACTGATCAATATTTTTGCTGATTTCAGTCAGAATTTCCCAATGCATAATAAAACAAACCCCAGAAGAAAAGCAGCACTTCTCCACCAGAATACAATTGTGTCTCATTTTGAATGAGCTGCAAATTGCTTAGTTCATATTATAACATAAACAGCTACTAATTTTACAACATAAATTCATAATCCATGAAGTGTAGGATTTCTGATTTAATTTTTTTTAAAAAAGATTAAAAATTGATTCTGATTTTAAAAAATTAAAATAAATTCTGAGCTTCAGGAAAAAAAAAGGTATTTCATAAGCTAAGAAAAAAATTTGGAAGAATTATTAAAAATATACAAAGTTCAGATGAAAGGGAACTTTCCTAGCAGAGTATGTACAAGCTCTTGGAGTTTTAACTATGGCTCTGCAACAAAAATGCCAAGAAATAACATCAAGGTGACAGCACAGCCTCCTTAAAGTTTTGTTCTCTTGTCACAACCTCCTGTGAAATGCCAGTATTTTCTGACCTCACCTGAGATGTCTGTGGACATGATTTAATGTCATTTATTGCCAAAAAGATCACAGCAACATTTAAGAATGTGGGTTTAAAGTCTACAAGGATAATTACTGAAGTGAGGATTAACTAACTGAGGAGTTAAAATGAGGAATAAAAATAAATTAAGAATTTTTTATTAGTTATTAAATAAAAGCAATAACTTTTATTAAAAGCACTCTGTTCAAAAATCTATGACCCAACTTCATAAATAGATTTAAAAAAATGATAATGAACTGATTTTATGCCTTGAAATTCCATAATTTAGACATGGCTATGGATTATATCTTAGATTTTCCATTCTTTGTTCTCTCATCAGTAGAATTTATTAAGAGGCACAGAACCTTCTCCATGTGCTTTAAAGGTTTGAACAGCTCCTGGCCTTAGACTTTGAAGCTGTACCAAAGTTTTCTAACAAAGTATTCTAAATGTATTTCAGCTTTAACAGAACATTGTATTCCTCTGTCTGGGAACCTCTGACCACCCACACCAGAAATGTGATCGGAGTCATAAAAAACGTAATATTTCAAGGTAGAACAGATTCCATAAATCAAGGGAGAAATGCAGGGTGATGGAGGATGCAGGATCTTCACATCTGATTTTTGACAACATTTCAGGTGCTCCCAGACTCTCCTGATGGAAGGGGGAATCCTCCAGCAGCTGCATCCATGGGTTCTTCCCTGATAAGCACCTAGTGGATAAAAATCTCAGAGCAGATGAGGCCAATCTCTCATGAAGGCTCCAAAAAACCCATTTTCCTTAAAGAAAGTGTTGAATCAACAATCTTACTCTATTATCCTCTCATGACCAAGTCCTTTTTTTTAAAGTATTAGATTTTTTTTTTGTCTATGTCAAAACAACAGGAGGTTTTACTTTGTTTAATTTCTGTTTCCTTAATATTTGAGTGAGCAGAAAACATTTGCCCTGACAAAACTGCTGGATCCAGAGAGAGGAACAACCAGTTTTTCTCTCTGCTGAAGACATTTTTATTCAAAAAGATAAACTCCACTTCAAACTGCCACTGCAGCTCTGCAATCTGTCAGCACATGTGAGGACCAACAAACCTGTTCCCAAAAGGAGACTGCCTCAAAATGGAAAGCCCACACCTCAGTGCCTATTTTTAATTTAACTCTTTCATGAGGTTTTAAATCAAAACCCAGCCCAGTGAGATTTGAAGATATTCAGGCAAAAGTTGTTCCAGTTTTGGAAAAGTCCAAATTCTCATTAGTTTTTCACAGGATTTCAGCAAATGAAACTGTCACCAGCCCTGTGGAGTTAAAATTCACACACACACATTTATTTAACGTGACCTCTTTATGTCTCACAGAGGCTTTAAATGTCCCTGAGTCTGCTCCCTTGTCCTGTTAGCCACCAAATCCAGCTACACTCATGCAAACACGTTTTCCTTCTGCTGCCCCTGCTAGTCTCAAATAATATATTCAGAGTGAAGCGGAATGAATTATGTGCAGAGAATAAACAAGATCAAACTCCAACGTATCCATATTCAAGCATTCAAATCAAGTGTGAAAGAAAGCTCCTGCTGGGAATTTTTTTTTTTTTTTTTTTTTTTTTTTTTTTTTTCTCATTTGAACCAACTCCCCAACTTGAGGAACATCCCCCCAGTTTCCAAAGGGAGATGGAAACAAGTCCTGAGGAGCTGAGCTGGGGTTGCTCTCGGTGCAGGGAACGTTGTGCTTGTCCATCACTGATGGGAACGCTCTGGCCATTTATCTGGGACATTGGAGAGCCAGCCGTGGGATGCCTCCCCCTTAGGACAACCAGAGCTGTCTGTTCTGCACCAGACTCACAGGAAACAGGGTTTTAAGCCCCAAAAAGGTGAAGAATTTGTGTTACCTGCAGTTGACAGCTGGCGCAGGGCATCTTCGCGCCACCGAAATCCGCGGGACAGCTTGGCACGTGCCAAGGCAATTATTTGTGCTAGCACAGGCACTGCCAGGAAGGCATTAATCTGGGGATGATTAGAAGCTGCTGCTTTCTTTGTCAATAATTCATCTATTGACTGGAGGAGTCATTTGTCGATAATTTACGAGTGGAGAGCGCGGCGCGGCTCTGCCGGCTGCTGGCAGCCGCTCCAAGAGCTGTCCCCAGCAATGTGCTCCAGCCACGTCCTGCCATTCCTCGTGCTCCAGCCACATCCTGCCATTCCTCGTGCTCCAGCCACGTCCTGCCATTCCTCATGCTCCAGCCACGTCCTGCCATTCCTCGTGCTCCAGCCACACCCTGCCATTCCTCGTGCTCCAGCCACGTCCTGCCATTCCTCGTGCTCCAGCCACATCCTGCCATTCCTCGTGCTCCAGCCACATCCTGCCATTCCTCGTGCTCCACAGCCCAGTGGGAGATTCCCTGTCCATGGCAGGGTTGGAATGAGAGGAGCTTCAAGGTTCCTTCACACCCAAACCATTCCATGACTCTGAACCACACCCTGGGTTGGAGCTCTGCACCCCACACCCGAGCTCTCCCCTCTTACAGCCCAACCTCAATAAAAACCTTCAGAGGGACAGAACAGAGATACAAAACCCACAGCAGAATGGGAGAATTCCTTTGCTGTACTCAGGAAATGCCTGTGTTAATTTATCTTCCTTTTTATCTTCCACGTGCATGTTTGTGTGGCACAAGCAGCTCCTGGAAGGGGTACAAAATTTAGCAGGAGAGAGTCTCCTACCTCAATCAAAGGAATCTATTCCATGGCAAAGGATAAAAAGATGAAAGATATTTGTATTAGCAGTAAAATAACACCAAAGCTAAGATTTTTTTTTCTTTTTTTTTTTTAACTGTGAAGGACAAACCAGAAATCATATAAAAGACAAAAATAAACAGAATTAATAGGAACTCAAAGCAAGGACAAGCTGCAGGTCCCTGATGGTGTAACAAATTACAAAGCAGGTAGAAACTAATGTCAAGAACTATTTATTCATCTCTATAATGGGAACAACTTCAGGCAAGGACAATAATCACAAAGCAGGAAAGTGTTCATTAATTAAATGGAAACAAATCAGAATTGCTCAGGCACAGCTTGCCAAGGATCCTTTTGGCAGGCAGAGATATGCAATGTTCCTCCTTGTGCTCGGAACCTTTTGCATGACAAGAGGCTGAAGGAAGTTTATCAAGGCTCCTGCCTGCACAGGTAGCTGCTTCACAAACCCATTAAAAATGGAGATCTTGGTGACCTGTATGTGTTAAAATATCTCACCAGTGGATCACAGGCGATGGTGAAACCCTTGACCTGCTGCTCTGTGGCCAGGACTGGTGACTGTCAAAGCAGGATCTCTGTGCCTGCCCATCCCCTCTGATCCAGCAGCTCCCACTCATAGCACCAGATCCCACACCAGATATCTGGGGAACCTCCCCACCTCTCTATCAGCACCATGGGTAGCACTTAAACACTCTTGAAAACACTAAATATCCCTCTAAAATTGTACCATTTCATATTTCCCCTGACTGGGAAGGGAGACGCTAACCAGATCTTCCCTTTTACTAGAACAAGCATAATTTAATTAAAAATTCTTATATTTATATTTACATATATAAAATAATTATTATTATTATTATTATTATCATTATCATTATCATTATCATTCCTCCTCCTCCTCACAAGGTTTTCCTCCTTTGGTCTGTCCATGCAGAAATGTCGTGATCTGCTCTCAGATCCAGTCCTTCAGAGGCCTAGCGACACACAATCCTATTTTTGGAGCAAAGACAACTATTAGGCAAAAAAAAAGAGGAATTTCTGGAGATAAGCAGTGCCCCAGCTGGGGGCTTGGGTCATGAGTTTGAATTCCACTGCTTGGAGTCTACAATGTTTGGGGATTTTTAGATCTGACCCTTTGTGGCTGTTTTCACCAGCTGAGCTTCAAAGGCCTCGATCAACCAAAGCTCCTAAAACACCCTGGACAATTTGCATACAGAGGGACAATTTATTTGCAGGGTTTCAGGGTGTCACAAATTAGGAGGGCTGAGTTATGAACTCCTGAGCGCCCTGGTGTACAGAGGAAACCGCAGTGAATCCCTAATGACAGCCCCATAAAGATGATGTGATAAATGCAACATTAAAAATGCAATAGAGGCATGAACCTGCTATAATTTAAGCATCTGCCATTAAATGCAACAGGGCTGCATTTTTTTGTTGCTTTTTTTTTCATCACTGCATCAACACAGAATGGTTTGGGTTGGAGGGACCTTCCAAAATATGAAATCTTCCAAATTTTGTGATAGATCCTCCTTTCCTTTCCTTTCCTTTCCTTTCCTTTCCTTTCCTTTCCTTTCCTTTCCTTTCCTTTCCTTTCCTTTCCTTTCCTTTCCTTTCCTTTCCTTTCCTTTCCTTTCCTTTCCTTTCCTTTCCTTTCCTTTCCTTTCCTTTCCTTTCCTTTCCTTTCCTTTCCTTTCCTTTCCTTTCCTTTCCTTTCCTTTCCTTTCCTTTCCTTTCCTTTCCTTTCCTTTCCTTTCCCCACATCAGCTATTCCACACATCAAAATCTCTAAGAAGGAAATAAACCACTCTCCACATTAAATAATTTCCCTTTTTACACCACCCTTTTCCAAGTGGAAGCCTCCCCATTTTTTCACTGCACTGTGAGTTTCACACAGCTCAGCATCAACTACACAACCAAAAAAAAGGGATGGAAACATCAAGATTTCCATCATTCTTTATTCTGTGAAGTCACTGTAGGAGTTTCTATAGGGGGGGAAAAAGTAATTTCTGGAAAGTGAAATGAATGCAATATTCATGGGGTGATCAGACAGTCCATGTTCGAAGGAGCATAAAATTATCTGCCTATGAAGGTCAATTAATTTTGGTAGCATGAGTTAAACCACTTTTTTCCTACATCAGTGACAATATATGTATACAGCAAATTCTAGAAAAAAAAATAAAAAAATACAGGAACATTTGCAAATTGCAAAACATTTTCATTATTATTTCAATTTACGAGGGAACTGGAACATCACTAAATACTTTGATATTATTTCTACTTCAGGCAGTGAGTGTTGCTGGCACATTCCTGGTGGGGATGGGGCCTGGTTGTTTTGCAGGAGTCAAACCAAGGGACATTTAGGAAAAACGCTTAAGAAACTGATAGAAATTAGAAGTTATTTGGAACAGAGCTCTGAAAACCATAATGAAACCTTATTTCAAATTAATTACACTTTTTAATCGAAATGGTGGAGATGGTGCCAATCTAAACACAACAAATTATAACAAAATCTAAAGTAAAAAAGAAGTAGTTTAAAGACTTCCATGGAAGGGAAACAATTTATCATTCTGCGCTAGAAATTTCATTTTCTACTTTAAAAAACATGACTTGCCAAATGAATCCAGCAATAACTGGAACCAGACCAACTTCCACAAATGAATGTTTTATATTTTCAAGTATACTTCAGTTAATTAAAAAATTAATTGGCCTTGAAAATACTGGAGAGTCTATATTTCATCACCCCCACCCCAGGCATATGGGGTGACATTTTTAACCAAATCCAATCCTCTGATCTGAAAAAAATCTGCAGAAAATAGTAACAGTAATTCATATTTATTTTTTTTAAAAAGAAAAAAAAAAAATAGCTATAGTCTTTGTAAGAGCCCAAAACTGCAATTTGAGGCTCTAGGAAAACCCAGCTCTCCCCAGAAAAGATGGGAGCACAACATGACAACACTGCCAGCACACAGCTCCTCACTCTGCTCCTTCAAGTGATTATTAGGATCTTTCCCCCAAAAATTTGCATCAGTTCCTGACCAAAACTCCCAAAAGGAGAACACTGCAGTCCAAATTTGAGCGTTGCTGCTTTCCTAAAGAGTCTCCACTGCAAAGTGGAATCAGCACAGGGAGACTTTTTGGAATTTACCCCAAAGCTGCTCTGCCCAAAGCTCCATTTCCATCCCCATTTCCCCTCACAGGCCACAGGATGCTCCCCCAGCTCTGGAAAACAAATCAGCTCCAGTCCATTCCTATTATTATGGAATGCTGGGAGGTAAGAAAAAGCAGGAAAGGCTTGGAGAAATTGATGAATAATCTCTACAAAAGAATAATTTGTGGGATTCTTTCCAGAACCAGAAATAAATGTAAGGAATAATTTACCGTTGCTCAATTTGCCATAACCAGCTGAGGGAGACTGCCTTGGCAGATGGTGTTTCTGATCAACAATTCCCATTATTCCTTCAAATGCCAAAATTAAAATGTTCTGATGCTTATATTAATATTGATTTCTCTTTCCTCATGTTTTGTTAATTCTAATCTCAATACTATTCCTTTTTTTTTTTTTTTTCCTCCCTAAAAAGAAGTCATCATAGGCAAAAAATTAAAGTTTATGCAGCTGTGTCCCAAAAATAACTAAAACCAAGCTCAGCAAACCATTTGGTCACTACACTGCCAAGGTGATCAGATGGGAAGGATTTTCTCACAGCATCCATCCCACTCTCTACCCATTTCCTCATGGAATATCAGGGTTCTCACCTGCATTGTCACCTAGCTGTCCTGTGGTGTCACACAGGTTGTGTTCCTGTTCAAGGAGCAGAAGGAAAAGATCTATAACAGCTTTATATTGTATTTGTCAGCCACAAAATGCTCTCAAATAAACACCTGGTTTATGACCAGACAACTTAACTGAACCCTTAGGAACATTTAAGATAAAGAACTATAAAACTTCCAGTCAAGACACAAAGGAAAAAAACCCAGAAATACAAATTTCCATCCCTCTGGTTTTACTCAAACAGCAAATCAGACCCAGTCCATTTTGAGCAGGAACACGCCAGCTTCGAGAAGCTTATTTTTACAGATCCACAGCTTCTTTCAGCTTTGGGGAAATTCAAACATCTGCTTATCCTGGCCGAGGCACTCAGCATCCCGCTGCCAAGCAAGTGCTCCAGTCAGTGCCCCGTGGTTCCTCCCCTCTCTGTCCTTCTGCTGGCTGCAAACAAGCACAACTCCAGGTTACCTTTCCTGCCTCTTTGTGCAAACACCGGTTTCGATGGATTCTGCTGCTATTATTAGGCTGCCCTGGTTCCCACTGCAAGTCCTCCCACAGCTCCCAGCAGGATGCCAGGAGCTGGCAAGCTCGGAGAGCCTGAAGGCTGTGCATCTGTTCCGAGACTGACAGGTAGCACAGCAAGTTAAAAAGCCCATAAATTTGCAGCAGGAGGCTCAGCCTAGACAAAAAAAATTAAAAAAAAGAAAAATAAAAAAATAAAAAAAAAAAAAATCCCTGTTTTGGTTTGTTTTTCCAAGCTCCAGGTCATGCTCTGTCACTGCTGCCTCTCAGGGAGCCCTTTTCCCATTCCCTGGTGTGGATCCTCCTGTGGCAAGTGCTTGTCCCTTCTCATTGTCCCCTCTGGAAGGATCAGGGGTGCCACACTCTGCCCCCCAAGCACTGGTTTTTCTGGGAGTCTCTGTGCCTGCAGGCCAGACCCACAGCACGGGGCTCATCCCAGGCTTTTCCCAGGGCTTGGATGGGTTGGATCCATGGGATGGGATCAAGGGGACACCTCCCACTGCTCAGAATCTGTATCTTCAGGAAATTGTTTTCTGGGAGTAGCAGTGGAAAATGTCAGACCTTGACAGAACACAGCTAACTCAGACTCCAGCCTGGGGCACACCAAGAACTTGGTGATTTGAACAGAGTGGGATCTGCACAACTTGAAGGAAACCAGGCCAGAAGAGGGAACACAAACAGCTAAATCACCATTTTCCTCTGCTCTAGCGTGTCCCTCCCCAATGCCACTGTAAAATGCAGCTAAAAACTTGGAAAGATCCAGCTTTTGTGTGTTTTACAGCTGACAACAAACCCACAACTCAGCCCTGAACAGCCCCATCCACACCAAGTCCTCCCACCCTGCCATAACCTGAAAGTACAGGCTGAGTAATTAGCATTTACCCAATTAGTAATTCTGAGTGAGGAGAATGGCCAGGGAGATTGTCATGCAAAGCAGCAGAAGTCTAGACCCTGTTGCCTGAAAAAAAGTGTGATGAAAATAAAAATGAAATCCTACACTTTTTGTCCTCAAAGGTGTATTGCATCAAACTCCTCTGAGGAGCAGAATTCCATTCTGGTATTTATATTCCAACCAGAAAAAAGAACAAATGCATTTAGAAGAGTAAATTCTGCCATTCTGAAGGTTTTCAGTTCACAAATAAGGCAAAAGTGGGCTAAAAAATTACCCACAACCTGCTCTAACTCCCAGAATTGCCCTATCCCACTCACTCTCTGAATCAACAAATGCAGGATCATGACCTGGGCTGTGAAGAAAAGGAACATCCAGGCAAGGATCAAAATCATTATATGGGCACTTCCCAAACACTTTGCTCCCATTCCTACCCCACAAATCAATTCCCAGGCTTCAAAGGCAGATGGAAAGTTCTCACCCTCTCATTGACCACCGTGCAACACAGAGTGAAGAATCTCAAATAAGGATTTTTTTCTAGTCTGGTAACTGCTCTTCAACCTGCAAATCATCTTTAAAAAGTGATAAGAAAGATCTCTGGAGAGATCAGAGCCAGAAAAACACTTGAGACAGTCCTGAAAAAACCCCACGCTCAAAACAGGCAAATATTTCACTCTGCTGGTGAAGTTATAAATGAATTTTTCCTGAACTGCACATCCAAAGCTGGAATCCGTGTGCCAAAGAGAAAGAAGTGGCTTCAGGAGGACTCTGAAACGCTGCAGCTGCTGCAGCTCCACGGTGGGGAAGGGTGGGAGAGGAATCAGAGCAGACTAAAACCTGCAGGGACAATTCCAGTGGCTGCAATGCCATTTAAATCACCACACCACTTCCACTTTTCCCCCCTAAACCACCACTCATCCATCATAGAGCTCTGAATAAACTCCCCTCACCTATGCACAGCAGAGATTTATGCTCCAACTGTTGTGTAATTTCAAGTAAACTTGATTATTTCTTCAGTAGCCTCGAGCAGGGTTTGGACCTGGCCTCTATTAAAGCTTGAGTTTTGGGTTGGTTTTACTGCCTGGGTTTTTTTCCTTTCAGGCTAGCCATAAATTAAAGTTTATTAATTGATAAGAAAATGCTTTTTTGTGTGTGTGTGTGTGATGCTGCTGTGGTTGATTTCAGGTCATTCCTTTTTCACCCAGCTCTACATTAAGCCCATTCCTGTCTGATATAATAATTATGCATTAATTTTGCTGGTTTTTTCCTGGGTTCTGGAACAAAAACGCCTCATTCATCCCTGGCAGCAAGCATCAGATCACAGCCAGTGGTTCCTACGTGGGAATCAGTGACTGCTCACATGGACACGGCTCCTTCTGCTGCATCCTCCCTGTCAAACACAGGCATTTATTTGGTTTGTACCTGCAAACCTCAGCAATGCACTCGTGCCACCTATTGGCAAATAACAGCAGAGTTCACATTTCTGGTGAGCACACCTCAAGAAAAAATCCCAAATTAGGAGCTCCAGAGCAGCCTGAAAATTTCCTCATCCTCCACAAAAAAACCAGAAAGGTCCACAGTGAATCCTCCAGAATTCACAAAACATTCTCCTGAGTCAAATTCTTCATTTTTTAAAACTACTGTTTGGCAAAAAAGCCCCAAGAGTTGCATCATCTATGGGTCAAAGCATGGCTTAAACGATATTCAGGTTTGTTAATTCATTTCCGAGTATTTCCACTCCCAAAACATTTTAAGGAAATGCAGATTTAGAGACAAGTTATGGTAAGATTGGCAAATATAACAGGGTTCTCCAATCAAGAGAGTGCCTCTCTGAATAATCTCTAAACAAAATGCAGTGCCCAGCCAGTCTGGGGAGTCCTGCTGTTCAAATGGCAATAAAGAACACGACAGGAAATATTTACTGCTGTCAGCAAAGCAACAGACAGGTTCTCATTACCTAATGACAGCAACTGAGAACTCTTCTTTTCTTTTCCTTTTAGAGTATTTTTCCAGTCCAAAAGGCTGGTTTAGAGAAGGCAGTACATTTATGAGCACGTGTCCTAGGAAAATGCGTGTGGTATCTCAGAGCCCAGGAATACCTAACATATGCATTTCTTTTTTCATTTCTTCTGAAAACTGATGTAAAGCTGGCTTAAAACCCGGTGCTGTGTGTGGCTGGCTTCACTCTGAGTTCTTTTCATCTCTGATAGAAGCATTTCCTTCTGCATAGGATGGTCATCCATTTAATTGCATGGTACAGAGAAAAAAAGCAAAGGAAAACTCAGCTGTGGAGATAAATCTCAATAGAAATGTGATGAGTGCTCCTGCCAAGAATCATTTGCAAAACTTCCTATTCAATGCAAACCATCAGAAGTGGGACATCCATGAGCCCATCTGGGAATCTGGAGATAAGAAGCTGCTATTCAACACCCAGAGCAGTTTGTTCCTGGCCAGGAGCAAACCCACCACTTCAAATCCCGGTAACTTGAGGGAAAAAAGCATTTTTGAGCTGCCACAGAGCCTGAGCTGGGGAACTCGGGGCCTTTGGGCCTCTCTCACAGCTGGGTTTTGGGCTTCTGGTGAGCTGAATACCTGACAAACCAAGAGACCAAAAGAGGGGGGAAATGCAGCCTGACAACCCCATGGAACACTTCTCCGAGATGGGGCCACAGAAGGGAATTCTAAAGCTGAACTTGGGCCAAGAGAACACGAGTGCCAGTGTCTCTTTGCATTTCTTTTCTCCAGCCAACAGATGTTTTTCCATGTGTCTCCAATCGCACTGTAGGCTGTGGAATATTCCAGGTATTCTCATTTTTTATTTTTATTTTTTCAGGGATTTCCAAAATTCCCTTAGGGCCTTAAAAAAGAAGAAAAGGAAAGAAGTCATTCTCTTTCCAGATGAAGATACTTGGAAAAGGCCTTTCAGCATCTGTCAGCTGTCTGGTGGGAGGATGAGTAGCCCTGGAGTATCTCACTCCCAACAAAACTTCAAGCCCACCAAAACCCAACACTGATGAATTCAACAGAGATTGTGCTGAGATAATGCTCCTCCTTGGATAATGCCACTTCTTCATGTGCAGGAAGGCAAATTATGACTGCTAATTGATCATTAGTTCAGCATTATTACTGATCCATTAATACAGTACTTTCCCCTAACCCATCAAAATGGAGGGAAAAAAAAAAAAGCCCAAAAACAGTTAAAGGAAAAAGTGTACTAAGATCAAAGTAGAGCTGCTTCAGTCAATCCTTTCACTCAAGAAAAATGTTGGATCAATAAAGAAAAGCCTAAAATTCTCTGTTTATCTATCAGCATTAATGTGAGGATCTGAGAGAGCTGCACACCCCTCAACTTCAAATCCTACAAATGTTCAGGCAGCTCATGTTGAGCACATTCTGCCCTGGGCTGGCTTCCCATTGCAGCAATTATTCCTGAAGGGCTTCAAAGATAAGATCCCAGTGCTTTTCCCTATTTTTTCCTGCTCTTCCATCTCCAAAATCAGCCTCTGATGACTGTGCCTGACCTTCTGTGCAAGTTGATTTTGTGTGTTGGGACAGGACATTTGACAACTTTGAATCTTGACGTTCTGCTGCTCTGAACTAAGGGAGCTCTTCTTTGCTCCTCCAAACCAAGGCCATTCTTGGCCCCCAGGTAACCAGCACAAGTTAGAAGGGTTTTATAAAATATCTAAGTTTTCTAAACATCCTTTTCTTCCATCTCCCAGCATTACCTGGACAGTGCAGCTGGAGCAGCAGAGTGCAGTGGCCTGAGGCCACGCTCCAAGAAGGCTGAAGGCTCTGAAGAGATCTGGAACACTGAGAGATCCACACTCTGAAGAGATGTGGAGCAGAAAATCTGCTCCTTTTATCTTCTGTCTGTGGAGCATGGCCCATTCTGAGCCAAACACAGCAGCGCTATATTGAAACAACCCTCAGCAGTGGGGTAGAAAATTCCACTTCGCCCTGCCCAGCCAGCTCCAGGGAATTTCCTCTTCCATCTGCTCCATGACTTTTGGGTCTGTCTCTGCCCTGAGAAAGCAAATGGAGTAAACATTAAACTGTCAGTGAGAAGAAAACCACCAACCTGGTGTGCCCATCAAACCTGAGGGAGATGCAGCCCTTCCTCCCTGACCCCAGCACGGAATCCCTGCCCCAGGCTGTGCCTCGCTCCTCAAGGAGGCTCTTCCAGAGGTGCTCAGAGCCCTGCACTGCTCTCCTGCTCTGCAACCCGTGACATCCCAGCTCAGCCTCGCACCAGCCCACCCCAAATCCCCAGGGGGATCCTGTGGGACGCCAAGGAGAGCTCGTGCTGGGCCATGGGGGGCTGCAGGCACAGCTCCATCCTGCTGCCCCAACACAGGGGCTGGTGGCTCCTCCTGATGCCTCTTGGGGCTACCCAGAAACAGAGGCCAGACAGAATGAAGGGAATACAAATCAGTTCTATTTCTATTTATTGAGGGCCCTCCAGGCACATTTAGGGCAGGTGAAGCCCCCCAGGGGCTGCACCCAAAATGTCCCACGGCTCCCGGGTTTCACACTTTGACAAGTTGGGTCCATTTGCACATTGGGGTCAATCCTGCAATTCCAGCTGCAGCTGATGAAGGCATTTAGCCCAAGTTTGCTGCCCCAGCTCCCTTTTGTTGCCATTGCTGGGGCCTGGGGCACTGAGGTGTCCTTGATTGCCAGGCCTGGGGAGGAATTGTTGTGTCTGCCCAGAATGGGAAAGCAGCAGCTGACGCTGGGTGTGGAGTTTGGAGTTCTGGAAAGAACTGCAGGCTTACAGATGTATGGAAAAGAGAAAAATAAAATCCTAAGGCATCACTCTGGCAAAATATTCCCCGGAATTTCTGACCATGCAGGGCTGAGCTGAGGGGGAAAGGCTGGCCCCCAGCATGGTGCTTTTGTGTGCAAATTAATAAAAAGGAGCTCTCTAATGGCAAATGCTGGATGGATCCACCTCCCCAGCAATGCTGAATTTCGCCCTTTGCAGGTAGAAGAGTTGAGAATTATCATAAAACTAATCCAGGCGGGCTCTCAGGAGAACAAGCAGTATTCAAATGCAATCAAGGCAATGTGAAATTGAGTCTGTGGAAACTCCTGGCACATCTCATAATGGGTTGCTCAAATATGATAACAAGTACACTGATTTTTCTCTCTGAGGCAGATTAAGGCAGTTGCTCTAAAAACACAAGATTAATCTGACTTGTACTTTGATACTAATTTGTTCCAACATTGGGTGAAAAAGTTATATGTGATAAAGCAAAACCATCCAGCTGGGCATTAAGAGCAAAAATATGCCCTCTGAAGCAGTGCCATCCCATAAATTAAAATTAATTAAGCTTAGGCATCATCTTTGATGGAAACAGAATTTGCACCTGTAAATTTAATTCTGAAAAACTGTTATTTTTTTATCTAACATCTCTACAATTATGTTAATCTTAAATTGACTTGTGGCACCTTAATTTCACATTTCTCATACTTTTTGGACAGGAAAACTTGAATATATTTTAAAAAATGCTTTTAAAGTAACAGGACTTGAAGTTGAACTTTTTTTATCAAATATAAATAAAATACCATAGAGATAAGCAGCATATTTCCTATCAATTCTCTAGGAATTCCTGTAGATTTAGTCAAGTGAAAGTAAGAATAAATATCAGCAGCATTCACTAGTCCTGGTGTTTTAGTGGCAAAATTCTACTGACTTCAAGGTACTTAATGGAAAAACAGAGAAGAAAAAAAAATAGCAGCCTTTAGTGAGATAATTTTATACATGGATGGACAGATGAAATAAAATTTCCCACCACTGAATGATCTGGGAAATGACAGGAAAGGTTAAAATAAAGCAAGCAATGATTTCTTTTCTTGCCAAGGAAAGTTTTGCTTTCAGCAAGACTGATGTCCAGAGAAGGGGGAGAAGGGAGTGGCTGAAGGAAAGCGAGGAGAGGCTGAGTTTGTGGCTGGAAATTCAGCAGCTGCTGAAGGGGTCAGAAACCTCTTCCCTTCCCAGCCCCTTCTCAGGCAAAAATATTTCTGTAGATGCACACCCAGCAGGAGCCCAAACAGCTCTAAAATCATTAACAGAGGTTATCTCATTTAGGATGGAAACAGGTCATTTGGATACAGAGGGGAAAAAAGAGGAAAACAAAATAGAAACGACAAAAGAGTGAGGAAAGATTTAAGGAATGTATTTATTACATTGACTCGGGACAGAATGTGCTAAAATACAGAGACCCAAATAATTCTAGATGTTACATCTGGATTTTCCTCCTCCTCAACAGCCTCATTCACCTCTTCCAAAAGAAGTGGAGGACAACTTTCCCTTCCAGTTGTGTTCCCAGAACATCCTGGCACCGAACTGCTCCAGGAGGAGAGATTTTCTGGGTGGGTTCTGAGTGGAGCCACCTCTGTTCATCCCTTCTGCCCAAAGGTCATTTCCTGTCCCCAACACCACTGTCAGTGTCTCCTTAACTCAAAACCCTGGTCTCTGTGAAAAACACCATTAATGATGGTGTTTAATAATTAACAGCCCATTATATATGGATTATTATATATTATAGTCCATTAATAATGGTCTCTGGGTAATCAAAAGATTCTCATTAATTATCACAGTAAGAATTAAGAAAGAAGAGCAAATATATGAGCAGAACATCACCAACAAGGCCTCTCCAGCACTGCAATTTGAAAAAGGTCTGACAAAAAGCCTAAAAAGAATTACTTTTAGAATTTCTAACATAGATGGAAAAGCAGGTAAGATCTTCTATTGCTTTGGCATTTATATAATCTTACTTTCTTCTCTTAAAAGTACTTTGGCAGCACACAGACACGGCTTTTCAATTATTCTCATCATTTTCTACTATTCAGAGTGTTTGAATAATTTTGAATATTGAATTTTGGAACATTTGCAATTTTGAATACAAAAATTAGGTTCTTCTAAAAGTTATAAGCAATGGCATCTTTTTCAGATAATTGATTTAATAAGCAGGGATGGACATTACCTGAATTTAGGACTGCAAAAGGGATTCTCCAGCACCCTGTGCAAGTGAATCCTGTGCTGGAGAAGTTACCTCACATTCTTATGAAAGGAGAAGAAAATACATTTAATTTGAGAGCATAACATCTGATACCACCCAAAGATAATAACATTTCCCTTTTTCTTCCCAGCACTTGATTATTTTTTTCCACTAATATGATTTAGAAAGAATAAAAAAAAAATAAAAAAAAAATAAAAGATTTAACAGAAAACCAAGACACATCTTAACGATTACTTTGATAATGCTAATATGCCCTTTAAAATGGAGTCCAGCTGGGAAATTGAAAGGGTGACAAGTGGAACCAACTTGTATTAGGTTGGCATGAGACCAGTCACTGGCATGGCCTGAATGACAGTGACTGCATCTGGGAAGGGGTTGATAAGGAAATCCTGTTACACTGCACTGCTAGATTATTATTTTTTCTTCCCCTCCTTAAATTACATCTCACATGATTTTTTTTTTTTTATTATTATTTTTTTTGGTCATTTCTTCGTTTTCTGACAACAAAATTATTTCGTTTGCAACACTTTTGATTAAGCAAATGCCTCAATGATAGCTCCCAGCACTTTCTTTTAAGTGAGGAAAAAGTCTTATGTAAACTAATCTGATCACTCAAAGACTTTGGCTGGGCATCCTTCCAGTCAGAAGTTTAAAATTTATGACAGTGGTTAACAAAGTACCTTCCAAGTGAGGGAAAGAGAGAGAATAAGCTCTTTAGATGACCTTGATCTCTTCAGCTCCACTGGAGGTAATCCCAGGGGAAGGATTCTCCTCCTGCAGCCGTCAGAGAGGAGAGAGTTCCTCATGGAATCCTCTGTGTGTGCAGAGATGCTCGGGGAGCACCGGGTGGGGAAGGGATGGAGGTCCCTGAGGGTTAAGGAAAATAAAAAGGAGTAAATTCAGAGGACCTTGTCAAAGCCTTCTGCTCAGCTAATCCTCACCTCTTGTTTACAGCTGGATCTGTCACCGCTGTTCCTCCCTCCCAAACACAAAAATTCATCTCTAATTAAGCTGTCCTGCGGCTTCACGGGTCTCACCAACCTGGCACGGCTGTCACAACTTTGTCAAGAGAGGTGGAGTGTTTAAAATAATCCTGCTGCTGCTGACATTTGTGTTTCTAAGGAATAAACACGATCCCTGCCACCTCTGACTCCCCCAGGCTTGTTCTGACTCTGGATCACAGCACGGAGCTCAGGGTCCAGCACCTGAACTTTGATCCAAACAATTTTCAGTTTCTCCCCACATAATGTGCTGGGCAGTGGCAACATCAAAAATACAAGCAGGAAAGGCAGGAGATAAGAAGCAGGTGGGTCCCACAACTCAAATTCCGAATATTGGGGTTTATTTCGTCATTAAGGGTGGCTGAGTTAAGGAGAAGCAAAACTAAAACATAAAATAATCTGAGTTAAAAATATGTCTGACTTTTCTCCGGGTCTGTGGGTTGAAGCAGGCTCCTCAGGAATTTTTGGAACTGCTAGACAATTTCAGTCAGATCTGTCAGATTAAAAGTATAGAACATAATTATCTTCTCATTAAAAAATTGATTAAAAGGCATATAAGAACACTGCAGAATGTTAATGTAAAGGCACCACGTTCTGCATTAAAAGATCCAGAGCAAGTTTGCTAAAGGAGCTGAAGCATCCCAGAGTCAGAAGGATCTTTAGCCAAAGCTTACCCAGGCTTCAAGATCCTTATCTTCCCCCTGTCTAATGACATTTTCCTAGCTATGCTCTGGAGAAACAGTGCTCCTTCTCCTTAGGGGATCCCAGGATGGTTTGGGTTGGAAGAGACCTTAAATCCCATCCCATTCCACCCCCTGCCATGGGCAGAGACGCCTTCCACTGTCCCTGGCTGCTCCCAGCCCCGTCCAGCCTGGCCTTGGACACCCCCAAGGATGGGGCAGCCACAGCTTCTCTGGGAATTCCATCCCAGCCCCTCCTCACCCTCCCAGGGAACAATTCCTTCCCAATATCCCATCTAAACTTACCCTCCTCCTTCAAATGTTCCTCACACTAGCTGGATTTTCACAGGAACTCTTGGACTCCTGAGGATTTTAAGAAGCTTCAAAAATATGGGATAAAATCTAAGGCAAATTCCAAAGCTCCTTTAAAAACATAAATAAAACTGGAACTCCTGTTCTGGAAAGCAAACATGCTGCAGTTTGAATACTGCAAGATATTTTCATCTTCCTTTCTACTCTGTTTTTCTGTGTCAACTTGAGTTCACCTTTCAGGAAACTGTGGGTAAAAATAGGGTTCTGCTGTCAGATGGATTCCAGTCATCACAGGACACCAACGTTCCCAAACAATCCCAAATCCTGTCAAAGTCCCTGGGAAGAATCTGGGCAACTTCAAATGGCCTGAATGGCTCAATATTTTGATTCACTGGTATTTTACCGAGCACCTGCTACAATAAGATGCATTTTCCTTTTAAACTGGGCAATATTTCAGCCAACTTCCAATCCATTTGGCCCTATAACTTCTGTCAGGTGCAAATTAAGGTAAAATATTACCCAGGCCAAACCCAGACTGCATGGCTGGCTCTGACTAATTTTCCAGTATGGTTTTATGCAAATGTGCATCCTAAAGTATTGATTTAGCTAAACATGTGCACAGCCAACATTGCTCCTGGCTCCCCCAGTCATTAATTTCATATTCATTTCATATTCCCATGAAGTAGAGAAGTTATTTTACTTCGCTACAGAGATTAAATGACTGACTTAGAGAAATTCAGTGAATTTGTGAGAATGCCAGGAACAGAATCCAGGTCTCCTGCCTAATTCCACAAAAACCATTCTTCCGGGCACCACGTGCAGCAGCTGCACAGTGGAAACGCAGAAGTTAATTACTCTCATTTCTTGTCCAATACAATCTATTTACTTCTTATTCAGGATTAAAACTAATGTTTTGTCCCAGAACAAGCCTGCTTTTTCTTGTTAAATTCAATATTTCAGGTGTTTTGCTTCATTGTTGATAGAATTTTTATGGAGAACACCACAGCCTAGGTCGGTTTTTTTAGCCCATAAATGTTGATTATGTTGATTGATTTAATTTTGAGTCAAGCCTTAAAATAAGTAATTTTATAGCTGGACAACAATTAAAATCTCATGTTAGATTATTTGTTAGTTTTCAGGCATTAGGAGATGTCTTCTCTTTCATGCACTCTCTCAGCAGCTTTAGATTTTTACATCTATAAATATTTAAATCAGCTCAACATGTTCTCCCCGTACATGAACTGCTGCTGAAGTTACATTTGTTTTAGTTTTCACTCTGAATAAAGACAAGCCAGCTGATTGTGATCTTTTCCTCCTGGTTCATTTGCCACATGATTTTAAAAGGGACAAAGCAAACACACAGAGCTGACAAGGAATATGAAGCTTCCTCCTCACTAAACCTGATTAAAGGAAGTCGTCCTGAAGTTAATGTCAATGGAAATATCATGGAAACATGACTGCTTGTGGTATTTCCAATGGAAATACCAAACAAAGAACTGTCCAAATACTACTTCTCCTGTAAATATCATGAGGATATTTGCTGCTCAGCTCAAAGGCAGGAGGATAAAATGGAGAAGAGGAAGAAGAGAGCAGAGAAAGGAAAGCAAAGTGAGGAAAGCCGAGGAGCAGAGTGGGGCAGAGCTCTCTTTGAGGATACAAAACAAGAAAAGCAGGAAAAGTTCTCAGTAAATAATCTGAACTTCAAGGGTTGGATGGGATTTAGAGCTCCACAGGAAAGGAAGGAAAAGGAGGGAAACACAGAAAATTGAGCTACGAGACCTGAACACCTCTGGAGAGCTTTCCAGGCTCCCCATCCCTGGAAGTGCCCAAGGCCAGGCTGGACAGGGCTTGGAGCGAGCTGGGATGGTGGGAGGTGTCCCTGGCCATGGATGAGCTGCAAGGTCTCCTCCCACATAATTCATTCTGGGATTAGAATCCGAGACACTGAGATGGGAAAGGCACAGAGGGAACTGAGAACGAGATGGAAGAAGATGCATTTTAAAGCTCTCAGAAGTGATGTGAATGTACACAGCCCCACACTCCCCTTGTCAACACACCTGTGCAGTCCTTACTTACGGCACTGAGTCAGCCTAGGAGACACATTTTACTATTTTCATGCATATGTCTCTTTAAAGTATGTATAAATATACACATAAAGCAATTTTCCTGACAGAATTTTCTTGTCAATGGAAATACATCGCAACACTTGTCTTGATCCATCCTCCCAGAACATTATTCCAGGAGCCAAAATGTATTAATGAGAAAGAGACTGTACAGCCCAAACCCTTGTTGATTTTCTCAGTCCATCCTACACACGATAAAATTAGCACTGGGCATCTTTAGATGCATATTTAAAAGTTTCAGTTTTCAGCTCTTGTACAGAAACAAGACAAAATATGAAGAACTGAGGTCATTATTTAATTTCTTTTGACATCAATCTTTCCAGATGATTGAGTCTGTCTTTCCTCCAAGACAATTATAAGTGTACAAGAAGTCTAGAAAAACTTTTGTGAGGAAATCCCATTCACAAGGGAAAATTATTTGTATTCCACTGCTGTAAAAATAAACTGAGTACTTCACCAGTTTTGTAGCATGGATTAATAATGCATAAATGTTCACAAATGGTAGAGGAAAGCTTCAGTCATTTCAACACCCTTCTGATCAGCCAGCATTCCATAAAATGTCATGGATAAACCATTCCAAACACTGCTGAGGAGGAAGGAAGCTTTGGGGAGTACAATGAACGCTCTGTTACTGAGCAATTATTTATGACTCGAATTGATAAAAAATTATTCGTATTTCAATTCATCCTGGATGTCTCACACACATACAAAAAAACTCCTGCATCAAGGCCAGAAAGTCTAAAAGATCATGAAAAAATAGAAGTGGAAGAAGACAGCAGAGAGCAGGAACTCACCAAGTGGTTTCACAGAAGGTAAAGAACTGAGAGGAGCCACATCTTCAAACTGCCCAGAGAGTTCTGCCCCCTTTAGCACTCTCTTAGCACAGAGAGCTCTGTTACCTCTGTGCTAACACAGGTATAAAGCTAAAAAAAAATGTGATATTTAGCTGCCTTGCTTCTTGAAAAAAATTGAATCCAAAGTTAATAAAATTTACAAAATAAATATGCAGGACAAAATAAGGATGTACACTACATGAGTATGCAATCCAAACTACATATACAAAACAAATATGCATTGCAAATTAAACATAAATGGAATCAAATCTTATCATTTCCAGCCTCACACTCTTCCAGAATAGAAAAGACCTCGTCACCCTTTAAATGCATTCAAGTACATGATGCCTTCAGAAGAGTTTTATTTATCATGCTGAGATGAAAAGAAATTTACTTAAATTAGAGGTTTTGTTGGGGATTTTAGCAGCCTGAGAACACAGAGCAGGCAGAGAACAGCTCAGAGATACACAATCTCCTCCAGGATCCACTCAGCATAAACATTTTCTTGTTCCTCATATTAGGAGATCCCATTTTATACAGAAACCATTCCACTTTCAGGTCCAGCCTTTGCTGGCTCAATGAACATTTCTCTACTTTCACATTGCATATATTGGAACAGCTTTCCCACTCCCTGGGGACTGAGCCTCACAATCTGCTGATGGAGCTGCCTGCTCCATTGATCCAGCCAGAATTCCCACTAAAAGAGGTGCCTGCTGTCCTGGTGGAACTGTGGAGGCCAACAATGGGAATTCCCTTGGGTTGAGGCATCAATAATATTTCCCTAACTCAAACCAGGTGGGTGCAGAGCCCAAGGAACATTTTCCAGTGCACGCTCAGCTGCTGTTTCTCCACAAGGAGAGGTTTAAGGATGTGCTCTAAGTGCCCAGGCAAGAGTTTTCATTTCAGCACAAGGATCTTGGCACATAAATCCTTCTAGAGCGGAGTTCTCTCTTTGATCAAAGAGCTCCCAGCCCCTCTTTTCCTCAATACCTGCCCAAACAAATTATTATTACTATTATTATTATTATTATTATTATTATTACTACTACAAATAGATATGGGCACACACAGCCCAGCACTGAATCACACAATCATGGGATTCCTAAGGCTGGAAAAGGCCTTTGAGATCATCCAGCCCAGCCATGTTCCCCATTAAAGCACACCCTCAAGTGCCACATCCACAGGTTTTGCTCTGAGATCTCTACATTTTTAAAGCTCAGCTGTGCCAAAGGATGACATTTTCATATCAAGGGGACAGGAGCTCTCCTCCAAGCCACAATCCAGCTCTGTCATTAGGAATTGGCTTGAACAGATGGAATTACATCAATTTTCCCACTTTCATCAGCACTGTCAAATAAATTCAAGACATGAGTTGTTAATAGAATAAGGAGCTGAGCTGACAGCACATTTAATAAATCAACCAGGTATCAGCCATTTGGCAAAATTAAACAACTTGGCTGGAATAGTAACAAAGACCAAATCTGACAAATAGAAGCCTTAAAACGTGTATCTGATAAAAAAAAAATATACACAGAGGACAAGAAAGACCTGAATATTGCTGTTCAACTCTGCAAAGCAAACAAACACCTCAGTTATGAATTCTGTCATGAATTATGACTTAAAAACCTGCCTGTGATTCTCTGATTAAGATTGGAAAAGACCTCCAAGATCATGGAGTCCAACCTTATTATTTGAGACTTTAATTGATGCACTTACTGCTTTTGTAAGCATATTTTTGTTTCTGAGAGAGGAAAGGCCAACTCAGAATTTATAAGCCCTGTGCAGTGATTGCTCCTCTTCACCTGATCCCAAGAATTCCAGAGACAAGGGCAGCCAGAACTGTGGTTCTTACTCCAAAAGACAAAAAAAGAGGGGGTGATTTTCTTTACTTTTGGCTCCTTGGGGATTTTTGTCCCCCTCCCTGCTGAATACGTGGCAGGACAGATTATGCAGAACACTTTTTTTCTTTCTACTTTATTTCATTTTTTTTCTACAGCATTTTTTTCCTACTGTAAAAAGCAAAAAGCAGCATTCCAGCCAGGAATTCATGTGGTGAGGAAACTCCTGGAAAAACTGGAGGCTCCCCTGGGAATTACAAAGTGAGACCTGAACCTGGAATGCTCCATGGCACATTTCAGCTTTTCTGAGTTTAACCCCTCCATCCATAACACAGGAAACTCCTTGACTACACAGCAGGATGGGCTTTGAGGCAGCCAAATATTTTGACTTGGAACCAAGATTTTTCCTTTTCCTGCTTTTATCTGGGGTCACTGAAGAATCAACACCTTCAAGGGAGAGCACACAGAGATCTTTTCTGTACAGCAGCTTAAATACATTGAAGATACTACAAAAAAAGATAAATTCAAAAGTTCCACAAGACTGATGGTAAAACAGTTTAGCTCAAGAAGGTCCCCTTAAATAGCACAGGTCTCTGAAGATACATAACACCAAATATATTCTCCTTGAGGAGCTGTAAACATTTGAGAGCTTCATTCATCCTAAAATTCAAAGCTAAAGTCATCAATGGAACAAAAGACAATTAACCTGGCAGCAAACTCCCATTTCTTTTTAAAAAATATAGAAATTAAAAAATATTTGGCGTTCCAGCTACAAAATATTCAAAGTTCACAAAAGTTCTGTTACCCCTTAACACATCATTTTTCTTCAGGCAACTTGAGCACAAAAGCAACTTGACTTTCTTTGTACCTCCTGATTTAGCACTATTAAACCCAGCAGAGCATTCTCAGCAAACATCTTGCTGACAGTGAACACCTCAGGTCAGACTGAGCCATTGGGGATCCCACCTTCACCAGGTTTTATTTCTGACCAAAGCAAGGCATCCTCAGACTTCTCTTCCTCCAACTCACCTGGCACAAACCCCACCTGAATGCAGAAACTGATTGGAACCAAGGATTCCTTTTTCTAGAGCCTCCCATTAACAACACAGCAAGAGTTTTAACTTCTTTTTGTTTTAAATGTTTCGCTTTCTGAGCTGGTTGAGGGATATTAAATGTACATGGGGCTCACACTCAGGTATTCCCAAAGTTCACAGATTTGCCTGCAAAGAGCCTGGGTTCAATTTCATCTTGAAATTGATGCTGGCTTTTTTTTTTTGTACTAAAAAAAGTCTCATATCCTAATACTTCAGGGCTGCTGATGACAAAATAGTATGGTAGAAATTTAATAAAGCCCTTTTTCTATAGGATAAAGCCTGTGGAACTGACAAGGTGTACACTATAATTAGCAACCTGCACCTTCATATCCTTGTTACCTGAACAATAAGCTCAAAACCTGAGGTATCTCTCCACATGTCACCGATCCTTTCACCAGCACAACTTGCATACTGATGAATATTATGTAAATGAATTTACAGATAAAAAGGAAAAATACCTATTCTGATGCAAATCACACCCTGCACATAAGCAGTGGGAGTGACTGAAGCCTAAATGCCTCTTGTGCTTTTTCACAGCACACAAAAAACACCAGAAAAAGCTGTCTGGATGCTCTCACTGCTGCTGACATGGAACCTGAGAAATCAAAAATTAATAAAAAAAGCAATCCACAACAAACAAAACATTGAGTATTTGCTGTATTTCCTGCTTGTTTCATATCAATATTGCTTGTTTCATATCAATATGACACCAAGAAGCTTCCCCTGAGGTGAGGTTTGGAGCTTTTGGCCTGCAGTGGGCAGGACCATTCCACTCCTGTGGGCAGCTGGAGAGCTCAGTGATGCTTTCACTGATGCTTTCAGTGATGCTTTCAGCTTTGATATCACCTGGGACCATCTCCAGCCCTTTCCTTCAGCTTTGCAGGTGTACAGGTAAAGAAAAACATGGACCTAAATTAGCTGGAGGAAGAACACAGC
This sequence comes from Cyanistes caeruleus, assembly GCF_971803275.1. Classification (NCBI taxonomy): domain Eukaryota; kingdom Metazoa; phylum Chordata; class Aves; order Passeriformes; family Paridae; genus Cyanistes; species Cyanistes caeruleus. Next base: position 22,128,851 of record NC_141710.1, on the reverse strand, counting down.
CCCCAAAATTCATCTTTCACACATTCATTTCAAGTAACAGAAGAAAAGGTTAGTAACTAAATCAGTAAATATTACTGAACACACAATTTTGTTAATCAGCAGTAGTGGGGAAACACCCCAGTATTTCTCTGCTGATGACAGCTGTGTCATGGCACAGCTGGAGGGATGAACTTCCCAGATATGGAAAAGGTGATTTTTTAGCACTTTGTACCTGCATATTTCCATCCTAAAAGTCCTGGGGCGAAGCAATAAACTGCAGCTCATTTCTGGTGCACAACCACCACTTCTGCTATTAGACTCTTTCTCCATCCAATTCTAAGTGTCAGAAGGAAAATCCAGAGGAAACTTCCAGAGCATCTCTGGGTAGTGAAAAGTTGAAGGAACAAACTCAGGGGGCAGATCTGGTCCCCAGCCTCACCCTGAGCACTGGCACTGCCCAGACAACTCCCTCCCCCTGCATCCCATTTCCTCTGACACTGACTGGCCCCAGGTGATGGAATTTACCACAGGAGGTGCTTGATTCCATTTCTAATTCCCTGTGTACACATAATCCTGCTCCAGCTAATTTAAGTGGGTACATGCCAGCCCAAACTCCTGTGAGGATGTTTCAATTTTAGTCTAATTTAATGGATTATTACATTTTAAGCTGACAATGTTCCTGGCTGATTTACACTAACATGAAATAAAGTTAGTTTATGCTGCAATAAGAGTGGCTGCGCAGCCGATTGGACCAGCTTAATGAAACTGATGTAAATTACACCTTAATTTAAAGAGGTACAGTAATGCATATTAACAAGCCCTGAGTGATGCTTTGAATATGAAGAGAACAAGAATGACTGTCAGGAGCTACAGACATTGCTGGATTGTTCATCTCAGCCTCCCAAAGCTTAGCATTGAATCTGGCCTGGGAGCAGTCAAGGAGAATAAAAGCAGCATAAGGAACAAAGTAATTAATAGTATTTTCTGTGTGGATTGCCTTTAAATTATGTCAGTTCAAAGACTCAGTGTTTCTCCAAAGCTACAGAAAAAAGGGGAAGGGCACACACATGAGATTACACGTGTTTAATCCAGTGTGATGGGAGAAGTTGGCAAATTCATCACTGAGAACTCGATTCTAGTGCTTTAGAAGTTTAATCTTCAATACCATCAATTTTGTACTAAAAAGCAATTAAAGAATACAAGCAGAAGTCACCGAGGTCATGAGTTTACTCTGCTAAGGTTACTGAATTCTGTCTTCTGTTACTTGTTTGTTCTTTGGATAAAAGCAAAGTGCACAACTGTAAAGTGGGGCTGGTAGTTACACTTCCAAAGAAAACAAAATATTAACTACTTTGGCTCAATTTACTTAACTTATGTTGCATTTCAAACAGGAGAAGTTGGTTACCAGGCACTTCTAGAACTTTTACATCCCCCAGGATTTAGTTCATTGTGCTGAAATAGAGTGCAAATAAAATATAATAAGGAGAAAATGATGGTATAAAACATGGTGTTGTAGTGGGGAGAAGGAAGCCCAGCCTTATCTTTCTTCTGCAATGCATGCTCCATTCTCTTCTTGAAATGGGCTCATATATAACTTTAAGAGTTTGGAAATAAAGCTTTCCATTTTACAATCTGGTTAATGTCAGCTGCTCACTGTTTCATGGTGGGCACTGTGACAACCTCATTCTGCAAGATCCTCCTACTCCCCCCAAGGTGCTGAGCAAGGCTGACCTCAAACTTTGAGATTTAACACTCCTCTTTGACTCTAAATTAATACAACTTTTTAAAAACAAATCAAACAAAAAGTGCAAACAAGCTTGCTCTTCCTTTCCACTGGCATGCAGCAAGTGCTCCTTCTTGTTCTTGTTCTCTCAAATTTGGGCAGAATTGCAGATACAGGGTATGACATTTTCATCCTGCTCTGCTAAGGGCAGGCCCCTTAAGGCTATGAGAAATAACTAATTAAAACAGATGAAGACCTACCCCTAGGTCCAGGTCTCTCTTAAAATAAAAACTAAAAAACCCCACAATTTTATTATATTCATGGCTCCTAGAAGAGCTGAACTGCATTAAATTACAATTTTATTAAGTTGAGCAATTAATACATGCAGAAAAGCGAGTTTGGGAGAAGAAATAGCACAGCAAACCGCAGCCATCCTGTCTCTTTAGTGAAGCCTCCCACTGCTGCATGGCACTAATCCAGGTTTATGGCTGCTTGCACCAGCAGAGCAGCACCAATTAGCCAGGGCACATCAATGAATATGGCCCAGCACATTCAGCAGAATGGTCCTGGGGTTTCTTAACCTCTTTTGGGGCCTGAAGAAGGGAGCACAAAACTCAGCAGTGGATTCACTGAACAGACAACAATTTGCACTGAAACTAGGTAACCCAGCAGGCAGAGCTTATTAACCCAAATTCTTCAGCACTCTCCACCCAGGTGTTACCACAGACGATTCTGTTCCTGCTTTATCAGGGCTTTTTTCCTAATTCTCCAGTTCTAACTTGGCAAATAATCACTGCTGACTCCTAGCATTGCAGGGCATGCTGGAATCCACCTGTATGCCACAAAATTTCCAACATCCCGTAGCTCAGACAGCAAAAATAACCAGGAATGCCTGTTCTCTCTCCAAAGGGAGGAGGCAAAAACCCCCAGCGGGTTCTTTTGCAATGCAGGTCCCCATGGGGGGACATGGGGACACGGAGATCCCTCAACAGGCTCAGAAGCCAAACTCCTCAGCACTGAGTTCCCACATAAAATCTGTCCCAGTTCAGACAGAAATAAAAACTCTGATTGTCTTGGAGAAGTCCCTGGAAGTTGAAGGGACAAGAGCAAAGAACACAGAAGGCAGGAGAGTGTTGTGCCCATGAGGGACAGCCACGCTGAACCCATCCAGACAGCACCAACACCCTGACAGGGCAAAGCACAAACAGACACTTGTCCTTAAAACAAAACAAAAAATTAATTAATTTAATAATTAAATTAATTATTAAAAATCCCTTGCCCTTTAAAAGAAAATGTGAGGAGATGAAAGCCCCTTTCCTTTGAAAGAAAATGTGAGGAATGGAGCTCCCAAGTGCTCTGAGTGTCCCTTTCAGGTGCCTGCTTTTAAAGCACTGAATCACCTAAGGTCTGATCTGCAAAACCTGTAACAACTTGGAAATGCAGTTATGGCAGATTGCTTTGGAAAAAACATATTCTCACCACACTCCAAATCTGTTTTGTCATATAAAGGGCTGCTCCTATACAGACACTGTCCAAACCTCTCTGACAAGGCAGAACTCCTGCAGACAGCCTCTCAAGGAGCCCTGGGTAGCTGAAGTAAAAGATGGGAGACCTCTGTCTGTGGCTAATTATGCAGCCATGTTAATGAAGATATTCATTAATGAAGGCAGGACCCCAGGGTTAAGCCATCTGGGGAGCCTTCCCAGCCCTTCCAAGAACCCAATCTCCCCCTGAGGAAGGAAGCATCACTGGGAGGGGATGGGAAGAGCACAAGTCCCAGGTCACCCAGCAGAGTCCCCAGGCAGAGAACAGGAATGGAATTCACTTCAGACCTCTCACCTTCCACCTGCTCACTCCAAGATCTCTGAATTTCACACAGGAAACTCTGGCTGACAACAGAGCCCTGGACAGAAGCTTTGTGTTTGCAAACTGGGCACAGTTCCACTTTCACACCATCATTTGTGTTTGCTAAATTGTTGAGGCCAATAAAGTTCAGTCTGAGATCATTTGTTTTGACTCTTCAGCTGTATTTGGTAGCTGCTTATTTGTTCTTTCTTGGATGACAAACTTTTTTGAGGTGGAAACAATTAGGGCAGAAGGTAAATCATCTTCCTAGCATGTTCTGGGAGAAAACTTGATGCCTGTTGCTGTTGAAGAGCTGACACACTCCACAGTTTAATCTTGAAACAGATCCAGGGAGGTAAAAGAGTGTCAGAAGTTCAAGGGCTTGAGCTGTAGCCAAGGAAAAGGCAAGTTAGCCAAGGTGTTGTACAAGTACAGGCACAGGTTGTGCATGAAAGCTGTGCCTATCCTTTTTATCCAAGGGGAAGAGAGGAAAAGCAGCAAAAATCCCACCAGCTCTGTGCCTCAGTTTAGGCACAGCAGAGCTTTAAACATCATGAGACAAAAGCAATAAATTGATGTCTTCCTGACAGGATCTGAGAGGATTGAGTGTTTTACATACCTACAACATTATTGTCAAAACAACATTATTGACACTAAAAACATAAAGAAATAATCACAGCAGAAGATAAAATAGTGAAGTGGAAAAAGCAGCCACAGTTTTTAGGAGCTGTTTACATTTGGGAACCATTGGGAGGTGTGGGATGTTTGGTTCTGAGCTCCCAAAACTCCAGCCTCTATCGAGATGTATTTTGTACCCAGTTGTCAGTAGGATGATTTAGGCCGTGTTTTTATCAGAATATCCTCAGGAATTGCAGGAGCTGAGTCAGATCCCAGCTGCAGGGGATTGACCTCTCCCTCGGACTGCTACCACAGGAGAGGAAGGAAAGCCATGTACAGCTGGAAGTTACAAGTTTTGTTCCAGAGCTGGCAATGAAATAATGAGAAAACTGCAAGTGGTGTCACTTTGGGGCCAAAGTATGATCAGAGGCTGGAGCAGGATGAGACACTGAAAACCACCAGAGTACCTGTGAAATACCACAGCTGATACCTCCCTAAAGGGGCTTCTTCACTTGCCTTAACAAGTGCTTTCACTTCTGCCAATGGAACACAAAAACCTCTAAAACTTCCAGTTCTTCACTTTTCACAACCCAGGATTTCTTCAGTGCCCTCCAGCAGAGAAATGCTGAAGAGCACAAGCATTTCCTTTGTAAAACACCAATGCTGTCAATTTTTCCAGCTACTTGACCCTTGTTTCCATTTTATTCTAGAAAAAAATACGCAGCATCACAGAGCCCTGCTGAATCCAGTGAAGTTCTGCAGTAAAAACTCAGAATTTCATTTGAACCTTGCATTCTAGTGAGCTGCCACAGACTCAGTAACAAAGATAGAGATTTCTTTTAGTAGGAACAAAAAATAGAAGAGGCTTAGAAAAACAGCTAAAAGAAAATCTGACTATTCTTTATATAAAGGATCTAGGAAATATTTTAAAGAGCAGCACATTTAAAATTTCTATTCAGAGGCATGTAAGTGCATATAAAAAAAAATCACACATTGATTGGCCTTTTGTTTATCAAAGCAAGTTTGAAGCAAGCCTTAAAAATATTTTACAGCCACATATTTTGGAAGTAAACTCCTCGTGCAGCTACAAAAGATTATGGTGCATGGCCATATTTAAAAATATAGGAACTCTCTGTTGAAAAAAAAAAATCTCAGCTGTTATTTAGGATGTCAGCATTACCCAAATGACTTTCAATGGGAAAAAGACAAACATCAGCAATATCATTAAAGATAAAACCAGAGCGTGGTAATGGATGAGCAGGGTATCTTGGGGCTTTTTGTTGTTTCCTAGGTTTTAGCTTCTTTGGAGTAGCTGTGCAGTTGGATTTAGGTTTCAATTAATTCTCATCTGCTCATAAAGAAATCTTTGATCTTAAAGGAGTTCTCCCATTCTGAGTTAGAGGCGTGCACAATAAGAAAACAAGGAACATGAAATCCTGTTGTGTGTTGTTAGGAACACATGAGGGGTGTGAAATCCGCAGGCACAGCTGGGATGACACAGCTGGACTGTCCAAACTCAGATCCCAGTGGGAATTATGGGCACAACATCCAGAGCCAGAGCCCAGTCCTCAGTCAAGAGCTACAATCTCCCCCTGTCCCACAGGCCAAGGATGGAGTTTGGGGACCTGGGAATGTATTATGCATTGCTATAATTAAATTTTTTTGTTGTGATTTCTTCCAGCAAGTGTTACTGCTCATTCCTTCACCTTGGAAAGGAATAGGATCAAATTGGCTGTGCAAAAAAGAGTTCCAGTGTGAGTGAGTGGGACCTGCTCCACTCTGGAACAGGATTTCCCTACAATCTAAATCACCAGAGCCCCAATCATCATTTTAATTGTCAGGACCCTCCTGGTTCAAACCCCACAAGACAAAACCCTTTCTCCCCTTCAGTCACCATCCCTTCCTCACCCAGATCTTCCTCCAAAGCAGTATAACAAATGATGTGCAGGGTTAAGAGATGAGCTCTCCAGGCATTTGTACTTTCCTGAGAAACAAAGCTGCAGAGCTGGAAAAATCTGTCAAAGGAGTATATTTAATCCAGGCAATCACTTATAAACCATTTTATGCTTTAAAGTCTTTTCTATGGCTAAGAGATGTTGTGCAAATGAAACAGCCTCAGCTCCCAGACTGACTTTTATTTCCAGCCTGAGATTTCCTGGGCACAAATAGATGCAGAAGAGAGCACAGCTGCTCTGGGTCACACAGTAAATCCAGTGCTTTGGAGATGCACTGGCTTTGCTGTAAATGCACAAATTAACCCTAAATCTCAGACTTTTGGAGCAGCCAGGACTGCTGTGGCTCTGGCAAACACATCCAAGGCTTCTGGAGCTGAGCAGGTCACTGACACCTCCTGCAGAGCAGCTCTGAGCGATCGCATTGTTCCATGTCCAACACCCAGACAAACACAGGCACCCTCAGAGTATCCATCTGAACAACAAGAATGGCTCCTCAGGGCATTTTTCAACAGCATTCAGATGAAAAGGATTGAAAGAAACAACCTTCTAAGGGTAGAGCAAAGCCAGGAACAGCAGTTACACAATAATCCAGTTCAAGTGATGGATAAAAGCTGAATGCAAGCCCAAGCTGCGATAGTAAAGATGGATCAAACAAGAGCTGGAAGATTTCTTTTCAAAACAGGAAGGCTCTTCTTTGGTTTGTTTCCCCTGCATTTATTTGGATGGCAACAGAAGCAGGAAAATATACTCACACTATTTTTAAAATGGGAAATAAGAGTCAAAAAAAAGGATGAATAGTTTGGTGTAACTGCAGGATGCCAGCCCTCATGAACCTGTTCCATCAGTGGTTCATATTGCAAGTAGGAAAAATGAGGGGAAGTTAGAATCAATGGGTCATACCCCCAAAAATGCATTTATGGAATATTGGAGGATTAAAAAAAGTTGAAAAAAATCTCACCCATCAGAAAACTGTGAGATGGAAAATCAAACTCTGTTTTTAGCTGTGCTCCTTCAAGGTCTTCAGGTTTGGTCCTTTTTAGAACACATTGCTTTGCCTGCAAAGCCTGAGAGAGGAGACAGATGAAGCAGTTATTACTGTTCAGCACCACCCTGCCTCTTTCCTTTTCCAGGAATTCTTGATAATCTCTCCAGGATCTTGCCCACACGCTCTCCAGGAGTTCCCCCAGCTGGCACTGGATGGGATGTGATGCTCAGCATCTTTTGATTCCTTCTTTTGGGGAAAGGAGAGTCAATAATGACATTTCAGCCCAACTGAAACAGTTGAGACAGCTCATTTCAGGAAAAAAACACAGCCAGAACTCTGCATTCCCACATTTCTCGAAATATTAGTTGGATTCACTCTGTCCCAAACCAGGTGTGGCAATCTCAGGTGGGAGGGAAATCACACATTGGTCCTCTCAACACCTCCCCATCCTTTGGATGGTTTCCCTACCAAAATAACCACCACTGTCATTTTCCAAAATCTGATGGAATAAAAGAGTAGGGTTAAAAGTTTACTTTCAATTTTTTTCTAATGATGATGATGATGTAAAAATTATTCAGGGAAAGCAGCCATTGCTATAAATCTCCTGGCCTGGAAAGAAACTGCTGCAGAGAAAACACAAACACAAATAGTGAAGCTTTAACACAAAAGAGACAGCTGAAGAATTTTGTTAAATATTAATGCCACTTTTCAGCCTCCAATTCTCCCTCTTTGGTCTTTGTACCACCTACAGAAAGATCCCCAAAAAAATCAGCCCCACACAGAAAACCACATTTCTTCCCTTACCTTCCCAGACCATTCACGTCTGTTTGAAGCAGAGAAGAAGAAATCTGTCATTACTTTAAGATCACTCACCTGTCACTGGAAACTCAAGGAGTGAAGTCACTTTTTCAAACAGTTTTAGTTCTTAGTCATCTGCTCCCAGAAATTTAGATTTCATTGTAATAAAAACTTCCATCTGAACTATTTGACTAACAATTTCGTCTTTCAAAAAACTTAAAGAGGTTGAAAAATTTCCTTTGATTAGTTTTTAGAAGTTCATTTGCAAACATTCTTTCTTTCTGAACAAGAAAAACCTAAAGTTTCCATGACTGCCAAGCCATTTTATTGAGTTAAAGAGTTTTCTTATAAATTATTCAATTCATTCCTCTCCTATTTTTTAGTTTCTTTCCTCCTTACTGTATCATACCACTATTCCATATCTTCTGCAACAAAATCCTTAACTCAAAATGACCACACTTGACTTTTTGACTATGAAAGTACAATAAACCAAGTGATGTACAGAATACCCCCTGCAATTCCAATGCATTGGATACAATTTCATCCTTTTTACTTTCTTTTTTTTTCCTTTGGTGGGAGGATTAGAGTAAAAAGACTGGAGAAAGAGGAATCTAAGACTGATGAAGGTTCAAGAAATGCCCAATAGCTTTATCTTGTTTGCAGCACTCTTTCAAGTAAAATATCCAATATTTTCAAAAACCATAAAGGATCTGGCCAGGGTAAGAAGAAAAATCCCTGAATCTATCTAATGGTCTATTTGTGTCCTGAAGCAGGAGAAATAATATCCTGGTAATTCCATCCCAGGGAAACAGCAGATTCCATTCTTCCACTCATGATAAATGGATTTACCCCAGCACTGATTTAGAGCCTTATTGGGACAAACAGATATGAAGAATTTTAACCAACAATAAACGACTCCATTGCTTGTGGCTGAGTGGAACAGACTCAAAAACAATTCCTTCATAAACCACTTATTAGAGAGACAATCACAGACACTGAAGATTAAACACAGAAGCAGCAGCTGAACAGTTTTGGTAAATTTTAATGGCACTTATCAGTCCTTAAAAACACACCTATCAAACACACACTGTACTGATTATACCTTACAGGAAAGTGATCTCACAACTCCCAGGAGATGCTGAGCTGAATCACAAACTTATCTTGGTTCCTTGGAATTATCAGAAGGTGCCTAAAGCTAATAATTAGTACTTAGACTACAATATCTTCTCTCCCATTATGAAGATTATTGTGTCCTGTTTTTTCTGGGGATTTGTGCTCATTTATATTCCAGGTCTCATCTCTTAAGAGAAACAACCCCAGCAGAGTAGAGGCTACACACTGAGAAGGGGCTTAAAATGTCACGAAGGAACTGAGAGCCACAAATGCCAAAAGGTCAGAAAAAAGGGAAAAAATCTCGGGCATGTTCTTGAAGTGAGGAAAAGAGATAATCAAAAGTGTCAAATCTTGTAAATCAATTTATTCTGATGGTCCCTGAGGCTGAGGGATGGGGCATGAAAAGGAAACAAGCAGCTGAAGCTCCAAAGATCTCACTCTTAAATTATGTTTAATATATATTAAACATCAGGGCAATGGAGTGATAAAACTTACACAAAGAGTCAAAAATGACTGAACAAAACCACCAGCAGAACATAATTATGGCAAACTGTACATGAACCACTGTCCCATGAGGAGCAGTTTCATTTATTGTTGGTTTACCACAGACACCTGTATCTGAAACTGGTCACCACGTGAGTCCCCTTAAAATAAAAAGTTCAGATTTATCCCAGTATCACTACCCTGAAGCAGTTAAAACACGTGTCTCTCTCAGCTCAGCCCACAGGAACACATGGAACTGCAGAAAAGCTGTCCCTGGATTTCTGAGCCTCCTTTCCTGGGGTATTTGTGCATCATAACCAAAGGATTACAGGAATATTGCTCCAATTCCAGTTCCTTCTGATGCCATTTATGTTTTGCCTTGTCTTCTTTTCTGTGTTCTCTGTGTTCTTCACACATATATTTGTAGCTCTGTAGCCTATTAGTGCCAAGGTTTCCCAGTACTTTTCCATGGCCTTTCCCTAGGCAGAAAGACAAAACAAATTCCAGAATTCCAAGCCCGGGGCTGCAAGGCCCCAGTGCTGCCTTGGTTCTTGCTGGGAACCAAGGCTGGAACAACTCCTGAGACACATTTCATGGGCAAAGTGCAGCCAGGGCCATGGGGGGACTCCAGAGACGGGCTTGGCCTGGGGGAGGGAATTGCATCCCCACTTATCCCCCTAATTGGTGCTTTTTATCAATTATGCTAATTTCCTAAAACCTATAAAATGTACTCACCCCTGGGGGTTGGGTTTTTGTGGACATCTTTCCATAACTTCCCCTGGAGGCCTTCAATAAGGAGCCACTCTTGTATTACCTCCTTACCAAAATCATCTTGACTTTCATTTCCAGGGTGGGAAAAAGGCAACACTTCAGTGGCATTAGGTCATTACAGCACAGGAGGGCTGGGAGAAGGGCTCCTGAGTGACCACCACATCTTCTGAAATATTGCATTTCAAACCAGCATCAACCAGTAACCTCTACACCAATCAGTTTAGAAGTCTGTCCTGTGCAAAAAAAGCTCCACTTCTATGCCCAAACAGAGAGTAAATCTATTTCTATGAAACAGATGAAATTTCTTTTGATTGCTCAACAGCTGGGTTTTTCTTTTCCTCTCTGTTCCCTGAGCACCTTTTTAAGAACTGGAGGAAGATGGTTCCTTAGATTTTGCACAGCATCTACAATCCCTGCTTCTTCACATGTAATTTCCCAGTTTGCTAATAAGTGCCCAAACACCTCTTTGAGATGATCTCCTACAGTCAGACAATCAGAGCTGTTCCAGTTTCTCTGAGCTTCAGAGAGCTCCTCTATTTAATTAACTTCAAGTGTTGTATTCTCCAAGGAGGCAGAGGGAGAGTTTATTAGGAGGTGTGGTATAAATTACACAGTAATTTGAACAGAGTAGAAATCCAAGACAGTTTGAGTACAAGAAATCTCTCTGTAACACACCTACTCCTGGAGAGGCCAAAGGGCAGAACTTGGTTTCCAGCTCTTATTTAAGCCCCCAAGGAAGTGTGATGCCTCAGCATCTCCAGCAATTTGATCCATTAGGAATGCACGCCAAGCCAAACTCCCAAAGGCTTTGCACAGATTTTTAGAGTTTAAATCAAAATCACCATCCAAAAAAACTAAAAAAACCCACCCACATTCTCACTCGTTGCCTAGGTGAGAAATTCTCTGTCTCCCCTTTTGCCTGGAAGATTTTAAAGTTGCATCTGAAGGATCCAACCCCGAGGAGCAGATGAATAAATCCCAGCTCTCTAATTAAGCAGAGGGGCTCTTAACACCCAGGAGACCCCAAATGTTCCAAGCACAGCTCCCAGACAAGAGCAAGTGGATTGGCTTTAAATGATTGCCAGAGTATCAGATAATGGCTCAACAATTAAAACAACCCTCCAGGGAAGGGAAAACAGGGAAAAACAATCTTTCTCCAGAGGATTCCAGACCACATCGTTCCCTGCTGCTGCTGACACCCAAGCGAGCACCCAGCAGAGCAGGAGAATGAAGAGGAGGGCAAATCATGCCAAATTCACGTGCCACAAGGACAGAGCACAAAACCCCCAATTCTTTTTGAAAGTGAGGAATAAAGCTGTGCCTTAACCACCAGACTAGCAGGAATTTGCTCCTTTGGAGGTGGGAATTTCTAGTTAGGACGGAGGGTGTAGGAGCCCAAGGCCAGGTTGGATGGGGCTTGGATAAACTGGGATAGTGGAAGGTGTGGAGGTGGAATGGGGTGAGCTTTAAGGCCTCTTCCATCCCAAACCACTCCAGGACTCTATGAATATTACTAGCAATAAAAAGCAGCTTTTGAGGCATCTCCTTCAACCCTAATTTTAAAATCAAACTCTGTTCAATACCTTCAGAAATTATGCAAGCAGAGAGAACAAGTAACACACACCAAGCCAAGTTTACATCCCAAACAGCCATGAAAAGCAACACCATCAAATCCATATATACAAATTATTCTTTCAGCAATCAGTTATGTAGAAATACAGAAAGTTTTGCAACATAATATGGCTACATTCTGGTGCATTCATGAATCCTATCAGCTTCCCTTTTACTAACAAGATTCATTTTAACTGTTGGTATTAACGTGACAACAAAATGGAAACAATTTGGGAAGTCTTTCTCAATTGCTATATAATTATAAAGGGGGAAAAAATTCTCTTGTATCAAGTTCATTATTAAAAAGGATAAGTAAATAAATCTATAAAATATTCTGTTAGTTGCTGGGAAACCTCATTGTTGATATGACAACCATGGCACAGAAAACCAGATTACCGCTTCCTTCGGATCTGTGGGGATTCTACACTTTCATTAAGGAAAGTGGTTTCTATCTGCTATGCTACAGTGACACCTACAGAAAAAAACCCAACATTTGAAATGGGGGCCATGGGCAGTGATTTGATTAGAAACCATTTTTAAGTGCTGCATAACCACACTTGTGTGTGCATGCAGTAAGTACTGTATAAAATCCAGCACGGACGCTCTGCAATTCCATCTGCCAGTCTTTTAAGACCCAATTTATAAACGTTTTCATGGCAGTCATGTCAGCAAATCATGGCAACAGCAAGTTTCCAAGCAAAGTTGGTTGTTAAAATTGCTGAATCCATGCTGCTAGCATGCCTTCAGAGGCAGGGATCTTTATGGTTTGCAAAGGCTCAGCACTTTTTTCCCTGCGGTGCTGCTGAATTTACAAAAAGGAGCCCCTCCAGAATCTCCTGTTGATTGTGCATTGTTGAGCTGATGTTGGACAACTTGTTTCCTCTTGAAAATGCACTCAAAACTTTGCCTGTGCTTTTGCAGAAGGAAGAAATGTTCCTTTATTTTTAGACCTTCTTTCCTCAAAGTAAAACACTCTGGGAAGTTCTGGCACAGCTTTTACACCCTCAACATCAGAAGCCATTTGCACGACTCTCATTCATTCAATATTATATTCCTGAATCCTCAAAGCCTGACACACTATTTCCATTTTCCTTTTCAACCAAACAATGGCAGAACAACCTCCTCTTTTCCTGTTCTCTTCCTTTAACACTTTTAGGTATTGCAGTTGAGGAAGAGTTTAATGACATAAAAGGCTTCAAGGAAGGAGCCTCTTTCTTTGAGAGAATAGATAGAAAATCTTGAGTCACTTAAAAAAAAGCCTCCATTACATTTCCCAATAAGAAATTACAATTAATGCTGCAATTTATACTCTGTTTTCAATCAGTAAGAGCACCACAACCAGAGGGGAAAGACTCTGTAAGGTTTCTCCTCCCCCTGATAAAATTAGGAGCAAATACCTAAAATCTGGACTTGGACCTAAATACGACACAACAAACAGCTCTTGCAGCTGCCCTTATTGACTTCTACCCATTTAACCTATTGCTTTAGGATAAAACTTTCTCAACTAACATGACCTCAAGCTGTCTCTGCCCCAGACATATTTGTGTGCTAAACTGAAAAAATGACATTTATTTGCACAGGTCAGTCACTCTCACCACTGTGAGCAGAGCATGAGGACTCAAATCAGGGTTTGACATCAGCCTTAGGACTGCCACCATTCCAGACTGCAGCAAAAAGCACCTGTAGAATTCCCTCTGAGTCCCTAAATAAACATAAATAGTCACCAGAAAAAGTTACCAGCCATACAACACTCTTTTATTACTCCCTGCACTTAAATGTTTATTCAAACTCACAGATAGTTCTTTCTAAAACAAATGAGAAATGGAGAGAGACAATGATGAAGCAGAAATGTTGTGGCTACTCCTGGAAGAGATGAGGGTTACTTCTTACCTCACTCCCTACACAAACTGAGCTGGGGAGGCTGGAATGAGGCTGGAATAAACAAGGAAAATGCACAGCTACTTTGGACAGACACCTCCTCTGAAGGAAAGGCAACATTTATTTTATTGTCACAGCAAGAGTTAAACCCAATTCCATTGCCTCTTCCTTAGAAAGCTCCTCACATTCCACCTCTCTTAAATTGCTCCCTGACTTAAGTAATCATCTCCTTCAGGCCCTTAAGCAAGGACTGGAGCTGGGTGAGTGAAAACCAAATTCCATCAGTACCAGCTGAGGTAGCACAGGAGAAGCAGAGGTGTTTCTGGCAGTGCATAAAACAGTGGCAGTTTAGAAAAGGAGCCCTTTCCCATCTGACAGGTTTTTAATATTTCCACTCAGTGTGTCTGAGTGCTGCCCTAGGCATCCCAAAGTTTGCTGCACCACATCATTCATTTCAACAATTCTATCAGACACTGAAAGCAAAAATAAAACACATTAAAAAACTATCAAGTCAGGCAGACTTGTGCTTCTGGGGAATCCAGATCCACAGCTCTCTCCTTGTCAGAGCTTTCACTGCTGCTCACAGGTGTCCAAGTGGGTGTTCCTATAAGAGCATGGAGGTGGATGAACCCAAAAATTTAAGCACTGATGTCCATCACACACCACCCACTGTTGTCTCTGATGGGAGTTTCCATTTGCTCCAGCACCTGAAGAGCTGTGGCTGATTTCCTACCAGGCAGCAGGGCTGTCCTGAGGACCCTGTGGTTCCCCCATCACCAACCTGCTTCAGCTTCCATTATTTTTCCAGTTTTTACCTGTGTCCCAGGTGCCTGGTGCTGCTGAAGAGCCAGGTACAGGTTTTGTCCTCTCCTCATCCCTCTCTGTAGCCAGGAGAGAGGTTGTGCAGTGTTCTCCAGCAGCATCCTGCAGCAGTGCTGAAATAAAATGTGGAAAATTTCTTCCCAGATATCTGGCTTTTGGAGCACATTTTAAATTGATCACATTTTGGTCATTTTAGGGCAGTTTTGCAGGTTACACCTAGGAAATCAGAACTGACATAGCATGCTCATGCCTCTCTGCTGTAAAATGAGCTTTATACTTTGATTTGCTTCCTTTTGCTCTTTGTTTCGAGGCTTTGGACTGCAGATCCTGGAAAGAGCTGGATTTAGGCTCAAGAAGCATTTGGACAATGCTCTCAGGATTCTCAGGATTTTGGGGGCTGCCCTGGGCAGGTTCAGGAGCTTGACTCAATGGTCCTGTGGGTCCCTCCCAACTGAGGATATTCCATGATTTTTTTCAGGAAGAGGGCTTTCAGGTTTCACTGTCTGTCTGTGGGGAATTTTTGTGTCAGAGCAGAATTTCAACCACTCCCTGTTTTTTTTATCATTCAAGATAAGAATAGACTTATTTAATTCAGGTCACATACCTTCCTTTTATTTCATTTTCTTTTCACAAAACAGAGTCTCGACTTCCATCTCAACATTCCAAATACACCATGAAAATGTGCATGCAAATTCCCCTTCTGTAATTAATTGAGCTCTCCTAAACATAAGCTCATTGCAGGAAAGTCCCAGCACCTCTGCTTTAGGTGCTCCCTAGACATAAACACAACACCAACAACACAACATCAACCACTTCAGTGCAGGGGGAAAGAGAATTTAGATTTCTGCTCAAATACCAACTTTAAAGTTTAGTTTTATCAATTTTCTCAGACACTTCACTACACTTCAGCAATTAAATCTGACTACGAAATAGTTAAAAAAGCCTCACACTGCAATCCCCCCCATTTCTGTTTTACACAGATACACAGTCACAGAGAAAAAAAGAATTTGTGCACATGATCAGGTTAGACAGAAAACACCACACAGAGAATTCAGTGTATTGACCACAAATCTCAGCTTTCAGAAGGCAAATGTCACCCAGACCTCACACCTCCACAGGCTAGTACAGAACCCTGAGATATGCCCTTGGCCACGAGAGAAATCACAAAATTTACATCTAAATAAGGAATATTTCTGGCCAGCAGGGCATCAGGTGGGTCAGAGGAGTTGTGTGGCCAAGCAGGAGCTGATAGAGCAGGACAGCCAGCGCAATAATAACCCATTATTATCTCAGCACCTCCCTCCATCCCCCTCCTACAACAAGCTGAGCCCAGCCCTGAGCAGGCAGAAGCAGCTGAAGTGTTGGAATCTGCTGAAAAAGAGGCAGAGCCTCCCCAGCATCCCTGGCCTTGGCACTCCAGGGCCTGGGACGCCCACTGAACAAAGGGGGAAATGTGAATACCTGAGCTGGAGATCAGAGGAGCAGGACCACATTACAGGGGACAACCATCCCCTCCCCAACCCCCCCTGAATGAAATTTAAAGCAGTAAAATCATTCTCTCTGGATTATTAAATCAAGGAAACACTGCTGATGCCATTAGCAGGAGCTAAGGACTGTTTCATTTTACTGTCTACAAGAGCAGTCAGCCAGTCAGGTTACCTTCCTTTCCATCCTGGCTGCACTGGGACAACACTTCACCTTCACAGGACAATGGCAGCAAACACCACAGCATGAAAAGCAATTTTCTGAGTGCAGGATTCATCCCACGGACTGGAACTCCTTCCAAAAAAAATCAGGATTCAGTAACACCAAATGTCTGAATTAAGTGCCCAGCTGTTGTGGTGGGCCCAAGATCCTGAGCCAGTCCAAGGGAATCATCCTCCACAGACAAATGAGCCCTCTCAAGATTAAAACAAAAAGCCACAGAATAAAATTGCTCACAGGTGGCCAGCAGCAAGCTGGATTTAAATTGGATTAGGGGATTGTCAAATGTAATATCAACTGTTCTTTAGCAAATGGGCAGAGAAGGTCCTCTCCACTCTTCTGTGTGCTCAGGAAACTACAGAAATCACATCCCTGAAAAAAAAATACACAAATTCTTTATAATTTATTGAATAGCTTTAGATTTGTAACATAATACAGCACTCAGAAAGCAATGGAAGATAAATCACTCTTTTAGCTCAGACACAGAGCATTTCCAGTTACTCAACCACTGCTCAAAGAAATTATTTACTCTTGCAGAAAGCTGAACACTGGACAGTAAGAAAATCATTTAGCTTCCATTTACTAACTTCAAGTTCTGCCACATGTTGGAGAAGACCATTCTGCAGCTAATTTTCTTAATTTTAGATGAATTTCTGCTTCAGTGCCTGTCTTAAAACCCCAGTATTTAAAACAACTTATTTGAATGTTCTGTGCAAGCATTAAGTTTTTTTTGGAGGAGTAAGAAACTACACAGCAAATTCCCCCCCAAATGTACCAACTTCTGCTGAGGAGAGTTTCATTCTTTCTTTCTTTCTCAAACTGCCATTCTTGATGCTCTGCAGTCTCATTTTCCACAAGCATCTTTGATCAAAAGCATCCAGATGTTTCCTTCTGGCTCTGCCAAGTGCCAGATTTCACATTTTTGTGAAGTCATAGAAGTTCTGAAACAAAGGAGGAATTTTATGAGCATTATACAGTCAGTCTTCAAGGAATCTCAGAAGTCATTTTGCTCCATCCCATGCACTGCCTGCATTAAACCTCTCCTAAATTTAATTACATTACTAAACAATGGAGCTACCACAGCTTTTATAGCAAACACAGCTGGAGCCATAAAAAGGTGAATTAGTCACATCCTATCCTAAGGACCAAGGGGGATCTCCTGCCAGACACTGCCTTTGATCAGTTTAGCAAAGTTTTAATGTAAGGTTTTAATTGCTGCCTCTCATTAGATACAATGACTTGAAAGTAAAGCACTGATGAGGAGAGAAGATCATTTTAAACTAAAAATTCTGGTTAGAAAGAAATGCATTTCTGACAGTCAAATTAAAACCAAAGTTAATCTGGAAGTGGGACAAAGTTTCCAGCTTGACTCTTAGAGCAGCAAGGTTATGGGAGCACCTCCTGAACACTGCATAAATGGCAAGAAGAAATTACAAAAACAAATAAATAAAAATTACTTGCTGCCTGCAAAACAAAGCCTTTCATGTAGAATTTCCTTCCTGAAGAGGAGAGAATTTGAATTCTCCTCCCACCATTCCATCACCAGTGCACTGCACAAGGTGGCCCAACTCTGCTCCATAAGGAATTCCAGGTGTGGCAGCTCAGCCACATCTCCAAGGGAAATCAGACAATGATTATTTCCCAGCCAGCAAATTCAGAGCTCAGCCATGACTTTGGCTAAGGTTCCTTCCCACCCACAGCCAGTCACTCATTTCTCAATTTTCCATTTCCTTGGTCACATAAGAATTTCTGCAAGCTCCCACAGCCAGTTTTAATTAGAATATTCTGAGTCATTTTGCATCAGCATCAAATTTTCACCTACTTACCTCCTTTGCCAGGCCACATTTGTTCAGGCCTTGGAATTGGCCTCCACATGAAAACCTGTCCTCCAGTTGTCTCTTTTTTAATGAATTGTGAATGCTTAAAAAGCCTGATTTTTAATCCAAACACTTGCTCAGTTTCCTAAATAGTGTGTGTATATATATATATATATATATATATATTTTAAGAGGTTTTTTTGAAAAAAACTTTATGTAATATGTAAATTATGTCAACCTTATACTGGTTAACTTCTCCTAAAATCTTTCAGGTATTCTTTATCTTCATGAAAGTTCGAGATAACTCCCCAGCATCTGTTTGTCCATTCCTCTGAGCACTCTGGGGTTTTTTAATGCTGTGCTAAGTCAGATTTGAGTTCAGCTCCAGACTGAAACAAAGGCTGTGCTGAGATCTCCTCCCTGCTATTCCTCCTGCACCCAGGCAGATCTAAGCAGTGTCCCACAGCAGCAGGCTGGTGATTTCACATTTTAATTCCCTTACAAGTGTTGGGTGAGGACCATCTGGTCTTTGTGCAGTGCTCCTGCTCAATTTATTGATTTGTCTCAAAACTCGAGGATGCTGAAGAGAATAAAGCTGTTCCAAAGGTCAACCCAGTCCAACAAGCCCTACAGAAAACACATTTTGCAAGATCATTTACCTAGGAAAACTCAACTACAGATGTGATGCCTGGTTTTGTGGGTTTTTGCCATCATTCTGGCTGGGTTATGTGAAGGAACAGAAGGGAATCTGACCAAAGTCATAATACTAAAGCTGCTCTATAGCCCAAAATTGTGCTACAAATCATTTGCATTTATTAAGCTATTTACTTTTATACACACACCAGCTGAAAACACATGAACACGGGGTTAAGCATCTATAAATACATCTCTGATCTTGCAAGGGAGGTAATCTCTCAATTTTAAGTCCACTTCCCAAATAAAAATACACAACACTCCCTCAGTTTCAGTCACAAACATTTTCTTTATCAGTACAATTAAATCTACCCTGGCTTTCTCTCCATTTTTTCTTTCCCAGCTCCTCTCATCTTCTAAAAAATATCCTGGAACACAAGTCAATTTTATTAGGGTTTTGTCTATTGGATGCTGCATCTGTAATAACCTAAAAGAAGTAAATCACCCTCTTTGGATGGAAATGAGCACACCTGAAGCTGGAATTGTGGTTTGTGCACCCTGCAGGAGCTTTTAGTTCCTGGCTGCCACACACACCAAAGAACAACAGTGAGTATTTGGGTTTCCTGACCTGAATCCCAAGAATGAGCCCTCCCTGCTGAGGGCTGCCAGCCACAGAGGGGCCCTGATGGGCAAAAGCAAGGCTGGAGCCAGGAGCTGAGGTGAAGGCACTGCTGCCAGCAGAGAATCCAGACAACATCAGCAGAACCTTCCCCTGGCTGCAGCAAGGGCTGGGCTGGGTGAAAAGGCCTGGATACCTCAGTCCTGGGGACCAGAAATTGCTGTAAAAAGGGCAAAAAACAACATTCACCATTCGAGTCCAACTCTGCTGTGCAATCAGCCACAGGTTTTTGTTGTCTCCTCTCTCTCCACATGCTCTTTACCAGCTGCAAGAGGAATGAAAAGAACAGGTGAAGGACGAGAAGCAAAGTTGGAGGAGCAAGGATGAAATACCTCCTGTGACAGAGGATACAGGAAAAGGAGCAGGAATTGCAAATGCTGATTTGCTTTATCTTGCAATACACTGCACCTGGATCAGCACTGCAGGAAGGAGAGGGAGCCAGGCTGGTTGGAGAACACGGAAAGAGACAACAGGAGAATATGGGAGGAAACTGGGCCAGGTCTCAGTGGTGTCCAACACCCACAACAATACTTTGCAGAGAAGATTTTGGCAGCAGGAGTTTATTCAAAAACCAAGGTAAAACCATTTGGCTGTCAAAGAGGATTCCTGAAAAAAGCATTTCTAATCAAACCAATACCTTCACTAAACAAAACAAACAAAGCCAGCTACAACACTCCTCAGTTATCTTTATTTAATGTGAACCTCAGAATGGAGCAGCTGCCACATTCAGGTGACAATTTGTTTGACATTTTGACACATTATTCACACTCAGAGCATTGTTCTCCTCTTGGAAGCAAACAGATTTTTGCTTTAAATAACCCACTTCATGCAGTGATACTTGCAGGCACAAAGCCTTGGGTGTCATTCATGAAAAGAAATGTTTAGCTGAGTTGTAAATTATAAGACAACAGAATTTGAATCAAAAGGAAGAGTCAGATACTGAGTGGGTGCCACCAAAAAGAGACACTCAACTTTTTCTTTTTTAATTAAGGAGAAATAGCAATAGCACCAACCAGGAGAATTAGAATTTTCAGGATGTTTTTTCCTCTAGCACTTGTTGAAGCCCTGGAAAGAATCACTGGCATGGGTGAAATGGGCACCTCCACCCAGCTCTGCATCCTGAGCTGCAGTGCTGCAGGGGCTGCAGAACTCTTGGAAACAGGAAAGCTCTGCCAGAGGAGGATTCACTCATGTCCAATTTAGCCTCACCATAAGAAAATAAATGCTGCCAGTAACAGGCATCCAGCTCCTTTATGTATTTCTGTCAGGAAAAAAAACACTTCTGAGAGTGTTTCTTTGTTACATTTAATTTAAGGTTGTGCCTATATCCATATTTAATGTCTCGTTTTGACTCAAATCCTCCTGTCCAACACTGTGAAATCTTACTGTGCTTCTGAAAATCACTCCAAATTGACAAACATTCTCACCTGAAACAAAGCTCATGCCAAGCCTCACAAGGCTTAGCTCCCTTCCTTTGTTTATTTACACTCACACAGAGACAATTTAGGAAATCAGACATTTTGTCAAGGTGCTTTAACTGAAGGCCTCTTTCCCTTTGGGGAAAATTGAGACTTTGAGGAGAGGGTCACACAACAACATCACAGGAAACAGTGCTGGGAATAGAACTGGGGCTCCCAAGAGAAAAGAAACAACCCTGCTCACACCTTTTGGCCTTTCCAAGACCTTTATCCCCAGAATTACAGAATGTTTTGTGTTGGAAGGGACCTGAAGCTCATCCTGTCCCACCCCTGCCATGGCAGGGACACTTTCCACAGCCCAGGCTGTTCCAAGCTGGCCCTGCTGCCTGTTTGGGAGGAAGAATGCAAAGGAGATGCCACCAGGGATTCAGGGTTTTCCAGTGGAGTTCTTCCCCCTCCTTCCCAACAGGTTTTACCTGGAAAGGACACCTGGCCCTGGATATCTTCCTTCCCTGGACGAGCTGTTAATAAACCCTTAGCTGATTTCTGCCTTCCCAGCCTCCAGAAGCCCAAGAGGAGCAGGAAGCTCTGCAGTGCTGTGGCAGTGATGGCCCTGTGCCTTGGCAGAGCATTTAACACCCTTAATACCTCGGGGTGAACCACAACTTTTGCTCTGTGTTTAAATTGATCAGCTTCTGAGGCTGCTTTGGCTTCTGAAACCAGGTTTTTTTTTGATGACATGCTGAGAGCACAGCTGTCTGGGCAAGTAATCTGCAACTAATAAAACTCTGCAGTTATTTCTTGTTCTGATATTTGACTAAATGAAAAAAAAAAAACAAAAAAAAAAAAGCTTTTGTTGAGCAGCAAGCATTCTGTTTTGTTTAGAAAATTGTCAGGAAAGCAGCCTCATCATTCTTCAGCTGCCTTATTAAACGTAGATGCCATGCAAAGCAGTCCTGATAAACACCCTGCAGCCAGATCAAAGTCCTGGAGTGAAAAATAACCCCCACTGCTGTAAATTGTCTGTCTGGTGTGATTTTCTAAGCACTCCCCACATGCTGTGCCATAAGCCTGCTCCTAGTGCTGCCTCCCTGTTCTTATTTCTGCAGCTTTACGTTGTAGGAACGGTGTAAACACAAGGGATGTTAACGCAGGAGTCAAACATCCCAATTTTTACAGGTTCAGTAGAAAATGCTTGAGGGAAGAGAAAGGAAAATGGTTTACTTTGAGATGATTGGGATATTCAAAGCGTTGTACACATAAGTTATATAAGCAAACTCATCAACTTTCACAGAATTACACTGCCAAATAAATTCAGGTAGAAAGATTAACGTGAAAAATATTCTCTAGGAAGCTGTTTTGACTTTCCAAACAGACATCATGCAGCATAAGAAATGTTATGTGGCGATGCTTATCCAAGAAAGTTCAGCAAGTTTTAATTTGTACTGCAGAAGGGAATTGCAGATAACTATAAAACACTGTTTTTTGAAGTGCTGTACATTATAAACGCCTGGTAAATTATGGAAAGATACTTCATGGCCCCAGTGCAATTCAGAAAAAATAAAGGGTAACCATCACATTCCTGTATCGGTTTTTGATGAAGTGAACAACATTTGAAACTCCTCAGAACATTAAATCTTCTCTTTCACACAGTTTGTAAAACATCAGGATGATTTCCAGTACCCTTTAAATCCAAGTTATAGTCTAATTTCAAAGATTTTCCATGAAAATAGGTTCTTGCCAACCAAGCCTAAAAAAATTCTTCGTAAAATTCAAGCTGGCTCAGCGACAATAATCCTCATAACTCTGAATGTTATTTATCATCACTGTTAGTTAATCTGTCTTAACTTTGGCCTGGGCAATGGTGTCATGGTTGAGCCAGTCCTTAAACCTTCAGCCTATTCCCTGATCTAAACATTCCTAAAGATTCCCTGATCTAAACAGCTCTTAATCAGACACCAAAAAACTGCTGAAATTGCTGAAATACCACTGTTAACAATAAAAAGAAGCAAAAATATTCCATATAAAGAAGGTTATTGGCTGTATCCATCCTGCATTCCCTACAAACTCAAATCTGTTTGATGTAGCAATGTTTGAGGATGGGTTTTTTCATTTAGGATGTCTTTCCATACTGGCTATGAAGCTTTCCAGCTTGAAAACTGAAAAATCTCATCAGCTTGCTTAATATTGACAGGGAAACTGAAGTTTGGTATTGTGCTCCATCAGAATGGAAAATGGGGGGGTTTATTTCTCCATTTCCACCTTAAACCCTCACAAGGCACGAATCCAGAGAGGTTTTGGAGTTCTGATTCCTGGCAGTGCCCAAGGCCAGGCTGGATGGGGCTTGGAGAAGCCTGGGACTGTGGAAGGTATCCCTGCCCAGGGCAGGGGTGGAAGGAAAAGGTTTTCAAGGTCCTTTCCAACCAAAACCACTCTGTGATTCCATGAAAATTCAAAGCAATTCCTTTGGAAATGACCACATGAAGACCATTGTTACATCCAGTTTGATTTTTCCCACTTTTGGCTGCATCACAAGAGGGAAAATTAATTTCCAACCAATCTCTTATTAAACACTACATCTTCCTACAAGGGAAGTGTTTGTCTACCTACAACCAAGCTGAAGATTTTATTTCCACCCACATTAATCTTGCAAGCACTGCAAATAAGCAGGAGGAATTTAGACAGCAAAATGTGAGAACTTTTGGCCTGACAATGACAATGCTTCCTAGCAATGAAATTTTGCACCTCTGAGAAGTTATTTTAGTACTTATAACTTTAAACAAGAAAAGATGGATAGGGGGTTGTAAAATTTGGGTAATTTAAAAAGGTTTTAAAGCAGAAGTCAAGCCAGCCACCAGCTCACCGTGGGCTCAGAGTCTGTTCCCTGTACCAGAACATTTGTTTGAAGATTATTTCCTTAGCTCTCTCTTTCTCAGGCAGTTTATTAGCCTGAACCCTGTGTCCTACACCTGAGGAAGTTTATAGCAGTTGAAAGATGTTGGAAATTATTTCCAGGAGCTCTTCCCTTAACAAACCATCCACAGGATTGCAGCTCCTGGCACTCCAAGCCTCTCTTTCCAAATCCTGGCTGTTCCAGTGATTGAGCAGGGGCAGGCACTGGATCCATTACAGGGATGAGCAAAGACTCTGCATTAGAAAGGACATTTTCTAAATGGGTTCCAAAGTCATTTCAACAGTGACAGCAGCAATGTCACTGAGAACAGGATGTGATTTTTCACTGGCAGGCCTCCCACAGCTTTATCAAGAGCAGATTGGGGCTGTCCCTGCATGTTCTAAGATTTCATCATCCACATTTAAGCCATTTGCATGATCTGTGCTGAAGGGGAGGCCAGGATATTTGCTTTTTTACCAAGCAGTAAAAAGTAGGAAAAAAAAAATCAGTACCCTTATTTCTGCTCCCATTTTGACCTCCTTCTGAGAAAATACACAATAAAAGCAACTTGTCATCCTTTAAATGAATACAAGCCCTAAAAGTCACCTTAAAAATGCAAAAAAACCAGAGAGGAAGGGAAAAATGGGGAGGGATGTGCAGGAAAGGAAAGTCTGTATCTATGTAGCTCTTTCTGATCTAAAAACTGTTGTCACAACTCTGTTCTGTCACTCCTTTCTCATCTGATTGAGGTCCAACATTTCTGAAGACTGGGTCACCTCACCAACTACAAAAAACATAGCAGAATGAAACTTTAACCTTCGTTAACAGGTTGGCCAAGAGAGAAATAAACTGTGCAAACCCAATGATTGGAATTAGGCCAGATGATGTGACACCTTTCTGTTCCAAAAGTTGCTGGGTATTGGGTTATTTTTTTATTTTAATAAAAAAAGCTCTTTGTTCTTTCTGTTTGTAGCTGATGTTCTTATTGTGACCATAAAAACTGGTTTTACAGTGCTAACAGCTAAATGCAAATAACAGCAGCTGTGTTTCAAGCAACATATGATGTATCTATTTGATAATAGTAACCCTAATGTAATATAAGTAGGAAAATTAAATATAGTAGAGGAGAAAGTATATTTGTATTTGGCAAGCTCCAGCAGCCAGACAAAAATAATGCAACAGAGTATGATTTTTTTCCAGGCTGTTTCAGAGCACTTTAAGAGAAGTGTTCACATTTTTCAAACTGTGAGCCACATTCAATTAACTTCTCTTCAGGTTTCTCTGTATAAATGATTCAAACTTCCAATAAAAACCATAAAATAATTGTCAGGGCTCTGGTGCAGAAGCAGCAATGGTAGAAATGGTTTGTGGGTACCACACCATGGGCCACTGTATTTTGGTAACTTTATTCCTCTCAGCCATTGCCCAATTTACAGAATTTTAAGGTTATAGATAGAATTTTGGTAGATCCAAGCATAATTCCCAACAATCACAGCTCCATCTTTATGCAGATGTTTATTTTCGAGTTCTGCATCCACTGCCATTATTTTATGGCACAGAAAAACTGGTTACAGCAGGAAATTATAGAAGGCCTCTCCCAGTGGAGTAAAGAGTTCCTTTAACCAAAAACCAACACATCTGCAGTAAATTTAACACAGGGAAGAACCACAGCAGACAAAGGAAAACAAAATAAATGGATAGAGTTTTATTCTATTTCATCTTGCAAAGTGAATATTAGAAAAAAAAATAGTAGAAATACCACAAACCATGCTACCCCAGATAAAGAACCAAATAAAATTCTGTTTGTATCCTTCAACACAAACACTGGGTAATTTTTGTTGCATTACTTCAGAGAAAGATAAGATAGACACACACTGGGCCAGATCCTGAGGGATTTGCTGAGGTGTTTTTATTGGTTTTGGGGTTTATTTCCAGACTTTTTAGTTACACTAAAATAGAACCTAATTCATACCTAGCAAGGTTTCACAGTTCATTCTGGTGAATATTTGTTTCTTAACCCTTCTGTTGTAGTTCCTTTGGAGCATTTGAAATGCCTCAGTTTTACTGAAATAAATCACAGTTTTCCTCTGAGGGTTTTTACATCTCTCAATATATGGAAAATCAGTTCTGTTTTTGAAGGCTTCCATTCCTTGGGCTTGTTAACTGATCTGCATTATTAACATAAAATAGATTATTATGTTTCCATCCCTTACCAAAAGCATAGGCATATTAAACAACCTAATTAATCCTAATTAACTAAAAAGTCACGGAACACTTCTCTTGACCAAAATAATTTAGAAATGCCCTTGTGTTGATGGCTTGCAATTTGCAGGATTCATTTTTGAAATGAAAAAGACAGATGTATTTGTCTCTGATGCAAATGGTCTGGATAAATTAAAACTAATTGGGTTTATGTGTTCCTGATAATTAAATGAGATGCATGTAAGCTATATTATGATGGAGAAAAGAACAACTCTTAATTTTTACAAATGAGATGCAGCAAATTTAAGCATCTTAAAGTCTGTTAAAGGGTAAAATCAAAGGGTAAAACAGAGCTCTGCTCTGGAGCAGGGAGCACAAACCTCTACAGTGTTTTTTCAGTGGAATTCATCCCTTGCTGGTTGAAAAGAAACACCAACAAGAAAATCTCAATTTTCGCTGTCCAATCTTTGCCCATCCCCGTGTGCAAATCCAGCTGGGAAAGGACTTTGGGGGGTTTCTCTGACTTGAGGAGTGGCCCCTTCAACACCAAAATAACAAAGTCTGGCAGCCAGACAAACAGCAGCCAGTGAAGATATTTCAAGGGCTCCCTAGTAAGCTGGTCTGGATTTTGAGCACAGGAAACATTCAATTTACACTGTAAATCTGCTCATTAATGGGAATTTGGTTGGTTGATGAGAAGCAAGCACATCAATGTGGGTCAGGATCTGACACAGCCCCTGGACAGTGTCAGGCTGAGAATTCACCAGCCCCTCTGATCTTCCCTGAAATGCACTAAGATATCTTGATGAAGACAAGGGGGAGAGCAGTTTGGGAATTCTAGCACTTGGAATCCTGTGGAATTTGTGTTAGTCCCCTTTACACGGCTGTACATCACACTGAGAGCAGAACATGGCCACATTCAAAAAGTCAGAGCAGGTGGAGTCTGCCAGGCTGCTTAGCAGGAATCTAAAACACTTCAAAGTGTGGTGGCCTCTCCCAAAATCCAAACTGATAGCCAAGTCACTTTCCAGGATTCATGTTTCCCAAAATCAGGTTACCAAAAGTCAATGTACACAAAACGACAGACTTACCCCAGAAGCTTCAAAAACTGAACTGATCTTTCATTTTCCCCCTCCTTTTCCTTCTCTCTAAATGGACTGGAGAGATTGTTCTGTGCAAATCCCTCAACACTCAGGTATGGATCAGGCACCCCTACAACAGCCACAGAAAGTAAAACCTAAAAGAAAAGAAATTAACATTATCATTTGTAGATTATATTGGTATCAAGAAAACATAGAACGGTTTAGGGGTTGGAAGGGACCTTAAAGATCATGCAGAGAATTACAGAAAAACACATTCATAATAATAAAAGCTTCCAACACTAAATTTGTTCTGTTAGCAACAAATGCATCACAGAACTGCAGCAATTCAGATGCTCTTTTTGGTCTCCTGTTTAGCATATCAGTTCCAGCACTGTAACTTCAACAGAGAGGGGAAAACCCACACAAAACATCTTCAAATGTTTTAAATCAGGAATAAAAAACTGAGATATTAAAATCATCACTGCCTAAACAGGGATCACTAATGCATTGAAGGGAGCTTGGTTTTAGCCCAAATTTTCTTGAGGGTGTTATCAGAAACATTTTTTTTTTCTTTCAAGCAAAAGGGATGGGAAGAGAAAACTTTGAAATTCAGATGTTGAAAGCACTCAGTGACTTTCTGGTTATCTCCAACAAGCCCAAATTTAAAGGATTACCCTGCCTGCTGAGGGCTTGAGGCACACACTGCAGCAGCAGCTGCTTCATCAGTTTTCCTGTTAAAAAAGGTTGAGAGCAGCATGGAAGCAGTCAGGCTGTCTGTGCCAGTGAAATGAGTGTAATAGGAATATTTGGAAGAGTAACTGAAAAAGAAAGGTTACATTGATGAGAGAAAAGCACTGGCCTCCATCTCCAAAGTACAACACCTGCTTTGTGATTTTATTCTCCCAATTTCTGACAAAGAACTGCTGTAATAAAACATCAATATATGGTAAACTCTATAAAGAAAACTGAGGTGGAAAATATGCCCTCACCTTAACGACAAGAAATGAGGCAGGAAATCAAATCAATGGTCTGTTCAGCCTGATGCCTCTAGTTTGTATGAATTAGGATGGCTGAAGTACTTTTTCCTGTAAAAGAAATTGCTGCCAAGATTACAGTGTTGTGTGATATTAGTGCAGTGCTGCTGGGGGGGCAGATAACACATCAGAGTCCTGGGCTGTGGGGAGAACCCAAAGCACAGTGGGTTTAACTGCCAGAAACCAAAAAAGGGACTGCAATGTTTCCACTGATCCATTAGTGAACCTCTAAACATGGGAAAGCAGAATTTAAAGCTTCTCTTCCCAAAGGAAAGTTCCTGTGGGACAAAAATTTCCATAAATTTTAGAGTCCTGCCAGGCAGCTCACCCATAAACATTTAAGAACATATGTCAGACAACAGCTTTTAATTAATCCCACTTTCAAAATTTCCCAACACAAAAAGACAAATCTTTGCCATTGCTTTTGATACACCTTTATTACCTAAACTGGGGGAGAAGGAGGAAATTTTCCTTAAAGACCACAGTGGAGGAAACAAAGAAGGAAAAAGGCACATGAAGGGAAAGATTACTTTAATGCTGTGTCTGAGAATCCTAAAGATGTTAGCAAAAGATATCATTTAGGTAATTTCAACGCCACTCAATTACTGGGTACAATTAAGCATCTCCTCAACAAGAGAGCAGAAAGTCCCCAAACTCTCTTTACATCAAAGCACCACATCAACCAAATGACCTTTTACAGAAATTATACTAATTGCATTAAACCTTACACTTTCTGGGGAGCAGGAAGAATAAAGCTTTTTATACAACACACATACAGCAAGTTCAAAAGGACAGTTGGGGCTGTTTGTTAAAATTAAAACCACCCAGGATGATTTTAACCGCATTTCCTCTTTGTTCTTTTAATTATCAAAGGCCTGTAAGGCAGTAACTTACAGCACAGCTGGATTTGCCTGGACACAGATGGCTTTGAACTGGAATTTTGGAGCAGGGAAGGAAAGGGAATTCACTCCCAATTGATTCTGAGCAGCGGTTTGCTGCTGGGCTGGGATCCCTGCTGGAGTCAGGAAGAAAGGAGTGTGGCAGGAGAAGTTGAATGTACAGTGGGAAGCTGTGAAATTCTATTCTGTAAGGTGCAAGTCCCTTCTAAAACATCTGACAAAGTGTACTTGACCTTAGAGACTCCCCCTGTGCTTCTCACCACAAACCTGATCATACAGAGACCCCAAATTTATCCCATTAATGCCCCTGGTGTGGCACTTTCCAGCAATGTAAAACAACATTTGGAGACACAAAATTCCACCTGCAGGCAAGAGAACTTGCATTGAATTAAAAATAACAAGTAAAACAATCCTAAAAACAAGCAGCACAAGAGCAGTTTTCTTTTATTCTGTTATTTCTTCATAGCAAAAACAAAAAAAAAGCCAACTCAAAGTATTTTCAAGAAGTTTTAATGACAAGTTTACAGAATATTCCTTTGTAAATGATGTCTTGAGCAACACTTAAAACACCTCTTGGATCTTCTTGGTTCTGAACCTAACAAAGGTGGAGACTGAGCTGAGTTTTCCATGTTCACTGCAATGCCAGAACCTGCTGTTTGTCCTCCAGAATTGTTTCCTCATCATCCATTTGGCTTTCCTCCCAGTCCCTTAAAAGAAACACACCTCAGTGATTTCCAGCACCTCCAATTCCCCAAGTTCTCTGCTTTAAGCTGACATATGTTCACATATGTTGAAGTGAAAGGCACAAAAATAGCTTTTACTGGAGATTTGGTCAGTACAAGCTACTCTAATTCAGCTTTTCCCTCACTTTTTGTCACAAATCTCTGAATCAGCTCTAATCCCACAGCATGGAGCTCACTCCAGTACTTCTCTGACTCCTGCTGCTCATGAGATCCCAGTGAAAAACCAGTGAGACACAGAACTTGAGGAACTTCCTTTGTTCCAGGCATCTCCTCAGTGTCCAAGGCAAAATAACAAATATACAGTGAGTTAGAGGCTATTAGCTCACCTGCTCACAACTTTTCAAAGCTGCTTCACAACCCAAGAATGCAGATGATTTTTAAGAGATTCACCTCATAAATCTCAGTGCTAATGCACTGAAAAACCCACAATCCCCAAGTTTATCATCTGGAGTCTAAACAACAAAATCCATCCCTCAGTTCTGGCTCTGAGCTGCCTGAGAAGGAGCTTAGAACACCAGGACACCACACAGGTCATGCTGACATTTGTAATCAGCAGGTAATGCACAATTGGAGAGTTGGGGCTCTTTTTATTTCAGTTTTGACATGGTTGGCATCTTGAATAATCTAAAATATCATAAAAAAACACCCAGCAAATTGAACTTACCCAAAATTATCAAATTTTTCATGGTCTTTCAGCTCCAGGGTGTCCTGGAAATCTGCATTTCCAAAGATCTTCTCCCAGGCTCTGCTGGAGGAGGTTCCATCTTCACAAGTTAAGTTGGAATGATTTTCAGGGCCTGAAATGTTTTAGGAGCAAATATGAACAAAAACATGCAGTATCTCCACTATCAGTTTGAAAAAAAAACACAATACTGACAAAAACTTGCCATTGAAAGGCTCAAACCAACTCTAGCTGATGAAAAATATCACTACAAATTAATATTGTACATTTCAATATAAGTTTTTATTAACACCTATAAATTCACCACCTCCTACTTCAGAAGTATCTTTCAGAAAAGAAATACATGATTTAAGTATTCTGCACAATGCCACAAATTCTGTGTGAGGGAAAACACTGAGTGACTGCAGAAAGCTCAAAAGTTTAGTTCCTTTTTTTGTAATTTAAACTAACATGAATAAAATATAGACCCTTTCCAATATTTTCCCAGGATTCAAAATTGACGGCTTCGATTTCTGCACACAGCATTATTTAAATTAAAATGTCAACCTCGTTGCTCATGATGTGAGAAATAATGTAGAGCTACATTTCTTGGGATGGAGACAGCTGAAATTGAGAAAGGTACCACAAAAGTACAGATACAGTTATTACTTGTGTCCCTGTTTCTTCAAGCCCGTGTAATCTTCTCTTAATGTGCTTCTGTAGCAGGAAGAATTCCTTTATTAGATCACTCCCAAATTGTACCAGGGACTACCAACACACACAAATACAGAAACTTCTTCTAGAGAGTTTATTCTCTAAACAGTCAAGCTAAGAGGGGAGTAAAAGGGCAGCAGCAGAAACTAAGGCAAATAAAAAGCATTATTGCAGATATCTGAAAAGACATTTAACTCCATTTTTAACTCCAAAGCCTATTCTCAAAAAACAAACAAACAAAAACACAATACAGATATACAAATTGAGATATAAAAACAACAAATTCAACAGAGTGTCTTCCATTTTACACAATTAAAATTAACCTGATTAGGACCTCAGAACTGTGGCTGTCCCTACCTGGCCATGGCATCCATGCTGCCATCAGAGAAGAAAGTTGATTTTGAGCCTGGAAAGCATTTGCAGCCCTGTTCAGTTGACTTTCCAAGACACCTTGAACTATAGAATCATCAGCATATTCACCTAAGCTCCTTTCAGAAACCCACTGCCCATCTCCTGAAATCAAACATTAAAGGAAATTATCTGAAGGTTTTGTGTTAATATGCATTTACTGTTTCTATATTTGCTGCATTTAATGTGTGAATTAAAGAAGCCATGCAATGAAATTTTTACAGATATGTAACAGACTGAAAGCTTATTTTCAAGTGATACATTTAATCAGATTAATGATATTCACTGGTTGTTTCATATATACGCCATGAAAAGCAATAGGAAGCTCATAGAGCCCTATTCTCAGGGGATATATTTATATAAATAATTATATATATTTATGGCACTGGATTTCCTCAAAGTAGGGAGTTTATTTTATCCTTGTGCAGCTCCACTCATGTAAGTATGCCTGTCACCCTGAAGTGACTCCTAAAAGCAAGTTGGATGGAAGGGAACAGAAAAAAGATGATCAAAAATGTGTATTTTTGAGGACTACTTCACACACCAGTACCTGGAGAAGGGATCCTCCTGTCCCTAGGGCTGGAGGCAGCAGCCAGGGAAGAAGGTGCCTCCAGCTTTCCCTGTTTAAGGTTTGTTCCTATAACAAAGAAACCTTCAAGCCCTTTATATGATGTAGAACCACATTTCTGTCTTTTGGCTACATCCTGTAACTTGAGTAAAACAGAGATATTAGAAACAGGAAAGGAACCAGGCAACTCTATCATTTGCCCCTGCAAGTTTAGATTGATACAACACTCATTTCATAGAACTCAGACTGATTTTGACAGCCTGCTGTAATAGATCTTCATGAAGATGTTGTTTTTGTTCAAGATACGCTTTAAAATCCTAAAACCTTCTCAAATTGTGAGAGTTTGAGTCTGCTCTGTCACTGGAGGCATGAAAAGCAGATTTTCTTTGTGTTCACTTTTGGGTACATAAAGGAAGGTGATCACTGTTTAACAATGACTCCAAAACAATGTCCCAACCTTTTCTATCATTTTTGCTTTTAATTTTATTTTCAGCAAATGAGGATCTGAATAATCTGTTAGATAAGACTGAGCACCATTTCTTGGTCATTCAGACAAGAGGTGAAGTACTGTTAATACAAACATGGGAAGAGCTTCTCCTCCAGCATCTTTTGCATCTGAGATGGGTTGTTCTCCTATTTTTTTGAATCTTTACAGAAAAGTGGCAACAGAAAGCTGAGTCTTTCATCCCTTATGTATCAAATATGGCAGGCAGTGACAACCCCCTAAATCTAAAGCAGATAAAGCAACATCCTCAATCTATTCAGCAATTAAAGACACCATAACTTACTGCTGAAGATTTTGTAATTACAGGCAAGACCAAACTCTGAGTATTGCAGGCACTGCCTGGTTCTCGTGGCTCTCTCCTGCTGTGCTGCAGTTCTGTCTCCAGGAGATCTCTGCTGCTCTTCAGCTCAGTCCCAATGAGCTCTTTCCTCCCTCCTTCAGTGGGGGCAGAGATCTCCTCAGGAGGTTCACAGGAGCTCAGTGATCTTCTCCTAGCCTTTGGTTCAATACTCTCCTCCTGCACTGCATTTATTTCAAGATCACTGCAGACAATCAGTTTTTCTATAAGAGTACAACAAAATAATGAAAATAGCAATATTTGTAATGAATATTAATTATAAGCTGTAAGTCCATTATTTTCTTTGTGAACTCAAGATATAAAGTCACCATTAAAGCTAAAGAAAGGCAATTGTGGAAATTGAATAAAGCTTCCTTAAAAGGTTTGAAATCCATCCTATCAGGCTGTGAATGATTCTGGAAGTTGGTTTTCTTTGTTATACATGTTTACTACAGTGCTCACACAGCCCATCAAACTGTAATCAAATCAAATTTTGACAGCCCAGAGAATGGTACATAATTTAATGACCTTTAATTATTTTTCAGACCATTGTAGTTGACTATCCCATCCGATATGAGAATGATAAACTGAACACATTTATGTATTTTCAACAAAGATCTTAATAACTTTTCACATTTACCTTGAAAAGTTTCTTTAGGAGAAACAGGATTGCTGTTGAGAGGAAAAAGCAAAAAATGTCAGCTGAGGAAGTTAAATGGAAAGAAGACTTTCCCATTATACCCATTTCTCTTTTAAGGGACTGGTTTTGACCAGAAGAATGCAGAAAAGCAAAACAGGTCACAGTTAATCAAATAAATGTTGGGAGATCAGAAGAATTGCAGATGTATCAGTTACTGTTTTTGTCTGGAATTACAAGGTTAGTTAAGTAAGAGTATCTTAAATGTGAAAAGCACAGACTAATGGTAAAATCTGTGTGTGAGCTCCTGCTGAGGTAAGAGCTCAGAAAAGAGAAGTTTTCCCAAAATTCAGGACAGGTAAATGCAAAGAAATGCATCTTACATGGGTTAGGATTTCAAAGTGATGCCTCTCTAGTTACAGGCAATTAATAATCCTTAGTGGCTTTAAAACAGTGGACATCCAATAACTCAAATATAACTGCCTGCAAAGAAAAGCCCCTTACTTCTTAGGAACTAACCCTAAATTTGGGATTATTTCCTTTCCTCCCTGACAATCTCTGCATTTCTGATACCTTTCACACTCCAGTGGGTCAGTTTTTCCTTGCTTACTCATCCCCACAGCTCCAGTTTGAACCACTGGAGGGTCTGAAGATTCTTCCAAGTCTTTGCTATGAGACTGAATAAAAAACAAAAATAGAGACACAGCCTCAGCAACAGATTAAAATTTTAAAAATAAATTAAAAAAATTAAAAGTGCTGAAAAGCTGCCAGATTTTATTTGTGAATAAATCCCATAAAGTGCACATCCCTGAACACAACAGAAAAAAATTACAGGGAACTTTTGGAATGATCAATTTTCCACATTTGAATGGAAAAAAACCAGTGAACCAGTATTTTTCTTTATTGGAGGTTATTTAACTGTTTCTATCTTAAATATTTATATCAAGACTTGAACAAATCAGTTCATTGTGAGATTCATTAAGTCCTTTATCAGTACTCACATCATCAAGGAACTCAATTTTCAAAGATGTCTCAGCATTTGCAGAAACAGTGTTGGATTCTTCACCTCTATAAACAGATGCCCAGTATTTCTTCACCTCTTCATCTGCAAAATATAAATAATTTCCTGCATTTCAGGTTTTCCTGTTCAAAACACACTCAAAAATGCCACAATTTATTTGTTAAGAAAAGCCACAGATTTCTCCTTTTATCATTGCTGCTTTTAGCAGAAACTAGTTAAGAGCAGAAATGTTCAGCAATCAGAGAAATCTCAAGGAAAAGCTATTTTAGACTAAATAAACAGAAATTTCTTATACCTGTTAACTCTTCAATGTCATCATCATCATCATCATCATCTCCTTGTCCCCCTTCTCCAGCCTGATGAACACTCGGGGATTGCACAGGCCTTGAATCTTTCATGCAACTTGCAAAAAATTGATCAACAGGTGTCCTGAAACAGGGAAAAAATAAAATAAAAAATAAAAAAAAACTTAAAAAGTCTGATTTCCTAAATACATCACAAAAAAAAAAGGGAAAACCCTACCAGCCTAGTTAATGCTGCTGCAGTAAATAACTCCTCTTAATTGCACTGAGGTGACTTTGCTCCTCAAGAACTCATAAAACAACTCTGTAATGTCCATAGAAGAACACTGAAGATTCCTTTTCTCTATAAAACTCCTGTAGCAAATGCCCCAAAATCAAGCAACTAAATATCAAAACCAGCCTTCAAATTCTACAATAAACTGATAGCAAAGAGAATGCCTCTAAATACTCACTTTGAAGGAATTCTGAACTATAAAGTGATTGAGCCTGGTAATAATCATTATGTTATTCAAATGAAGTCCCCTGTATACACTCCCCTTAACTCTTGACAATATATCTAATATTTTAAAAGTTTCATCTGGATTTTTGTTAATTTGGCATTTCTGAATTCTTTCCTTAAGAACAGCAAATTCAACAATACCTCCTGTATTTCTTCAGCAGGAGTTTCTCCATGTAGCTCAGGCCATCCTTCTGGAATTCCACATGGATGGGTTCCTTCAGAGCAGTAACATTGGTCTGCACCTCACAAATCCCCACAGGTTCTGTCAGAATTGTTTAAAAAAAATTCTACAGCTGTTCAGCCTTATAAACTTGCTCTTCATTTACATTATCCTTGAATGAACATCACATTTGGGTCTGTGCTTAGCTCAGTCTTTGCACAACTCCAAAATTTAAGTGGCAAGCAACATTACATTTACAGAACACAGTAATGGGGGCAGCCATAAAAACTCTTTTATTACAGATTATTACACTGGAGCCATAGAAAGAGTGGGGGAGATGAAAATCCATGACTTCACAGATCAAAATCCCACAGAAAAGAAAAAAAAAATTAGTTTAATATTATTTTGTACAAAAAGCCACAGAGAAAAACCACTATCTGTGGTCTAGAAGAACAAGACACAGATTGGATTTGCACAAATCTAATCAGACCAAAGAAATTTTCCATATTTTTTCCATGCATACTTCAGCTGATTGCAGCTTTTCATTGGGACAAAGAAATATTAAGAGCCTATGGAAGGCAAGCAGAAAATGCACTTGGATAGAGCACACAAACTCCTGAGCCCTGCACATTCCTTGCCTCGGTTTAAAACTGGTTTTACATTTGAGCATTGCAGCTCATGCTGAAGTGCCATGTGAGACATGGGCTGGACAACCTGGCCACTGCCAGAGACCATTACAAAAATTGAGCTGAATAATGTGCATATCATTAAAAAACACCTTCAGAGATGATTGTTATAGTAAAGGCAGGCACACTGAGAAAGAATAAAATGGGTTTTCTTAGCTTCACTAATCTAAAATCTCAGATGGCACCTACAGTATTTATAATGCCACTAAAACAGAACAAACCATACCTGATGGGACCCCAGAGGCACACATTTCTCCTCCAGGATCACTTTGATCTTTTCTCCACTGGAGCAAAGCTTCCTGAAAAGACTTTGCAGATGCCTCCTCATCAAAGGCACCACTCCACGACACTCCTTCGTTTCCAACCTTTCCAAGGCTTGCACAGGTTGATTCTGAGACTGGTTCCTAAATCAGATCCACAGCATTACTGATAAAGCATTTCTGATGAGAAGCAACATTTTTAGTGCCAGCTGTGGAACTGCAGCACTCAATTTTCTGGGCTCAACTGAGCTACCTGGTAACCAAGATCACTCCACACTTTATGTCATCTTGCTCACAATTAACTGCAAAGATCTACCAAGAGCTAAATAAGAAAGACAAAAGTTTTTATTACTAGACACACAAATCCCCTACTTTTAAAGGTTTCTGGTACCAGAGAGCAGTGGCCATGGACACCCACAGCCCATGTTTTGCATATAAAGCCATGAACACCACATCCCATGTACAGGAAGGATTAAATGAGGCATTTAATGCAGCATGTCTCATTTAAAGGAATTTATGAGCTATGTGCTTTACTAATGAAGAGCTGCTTATTGAAGCTTCTCAGTGGACAGGAGCACATCTGGAGAGGTCAGCAGGAGGAGAATGGTCATTTAAGGGGCTAAGTGGGATAGCCATTAAAACAGCAGTCCAGGGAAGTCTAAACTGTAATTGATGAGACTGACTGAAAACAGCTCCAAAACAAGAAAAACAGTCCTGCACTGGGACTTTAGTGATTTTTCAACCTTTATTAGAACAAAGATAATTACTGTGGAATGCTTTCATTAGCAACTCTTGGATAATAATCAACCAAAACCACAAAATAATTTATGCATTTATGGGAAAGATTTTTTGTCTACACATTCTCCAAGTGAGGGACCTGTTCTTACCACAACAAACAGCAAAGGTACAGGCAGAAAGTGCAATCAGAGTCAAACATCAGCAGCCCCTAAACAAGCAGGGGATCTTCCCAACTTCTCTTTTCCACCTATCCTATGCTTTAAGTGACCCAGGGACTGCTTGCACGTCTAAGGGCACTTGTGCCTGGCAAAAGCAATAAATGGTGGCTGTTAAAGGTGTCAGTGTCTGCTGATCCTGCCACTGCAGCGCGGGGCGAGCACGGCGCAAAGTTCACTGTGTGAACACGGATCAGCAGAGAACACCTGGAGCTGCACCTAACGCGGGGCCAGCGAATCGCAGCTCAAATCCTCACAGCAGCGCGGATTTCCAGACCAATGATTCCTGCGGCTCGATCCTTCCCAACCCCGGGGATCCCCGGGAGCTGGAGTCCTGCGGGGGCGCAGCGCCCTCGGGCGGCGACTCCCGGCACTGCAGCCGGCCCCGCGCTCAGGGCCGGGATCGCTCCCTAAAAACCGCTGGAAAAAACAAAACACGCACGATCTGCGCTCTTGGGAGCGTGCGGTGTTCCTTCTTCCGTGAGCGTTAATGAAACTGGGAGCACGGAAGCAAAATCCACGTGGTTTTGCTGGCAAGTTACCTTAAATTCCAAATCCGCACGTATTTTTTCCCCCCCAAAGGAAGAGCATTATAAAGACACACACAAAATATCAGTTCCTTTTGGGGGTCGGCAGCTCCAGCTGGTTTAATAAAACAATGGAAATAAATCACAATGTATTACAGGGTGGGGAGGGGGATCTAAGAGATATGATACTTTTTTAGAATAAAAATGTTCTTTTCTTATTCAACAGTGGAACATCTCTATTCACATGCATTACTTTAAAAATCGAGTTGCATGAGGCTACACCACACTTTGGAGTCTGGGCTTCCTGTTTATTATTACAATTTTCTACTTGCTATAAGGAAAAATATCCTTATTAAATAGAAATCACCCCACACTTGATAATAGAAATTTGCACTCTAACACAGCCAACGCAGTG
The DNA here is from genome assembly GCF_971803275.1 of Cyanistes caeruleus. Taxonomy (NCBI): domain Eukaryota; kingdom Metazoa; phylum Chordata; class Aves; order Passeriformes; family Paridae; genus Cyanistes; species Cyanistes caeruleus. The sequence goes on along the minus strand of NC_141710.1, from coordinate 22,090,513 downwards.
CCAGCTTGGAAAGCAGTCAGAATTCAACATGTGCCCTGGGCTTTATCTAAGGATTTAAAATTACAAAACATTCATGGACCACTTAATTTTTCCCCCTTTGCCTGCAACCATACATCTTATTTTAATCACAGAGAAGTATTCCTTAGTTAAGGATGAGATCAACCATCTTCAGTCATGCCCACATGCTGGGAAAATTAATAAAAATAAGGTTTAAATAAATCCTTTAACTTTTACTAGTTGAAGAAGTAGTCCTAGTTCTGATAACAGAGCCATTTAATCTGTTTCCTTGCATTTAGAGAGATCAGTCTGTAAAACATCTCTCTACTTTATGGGCACTAAGTAGTTATCAGAAAGAGAAAAATGTGTGTCTGCATACTGACACACAAAAATCTACACACATTAAATTGTGTTGCTTGAGAGTTATTTTTAATTCATTTACTTACCAGTCTCCCACCCTTAATTTCAGCTGTTCCACAGGCCATCCCCTTCACTCCCAGTTTTTCATGAGCTACAACATCTCCTCTTTCAGACTTCACTGGTTTTTTCACTGGCCCTGGAACAAAACAAAAATCTCAACTAATCCAGTGTTCTACTCTCTGATTTCTCCACCGTTTAATTGCAGCAACCTCCAAGCAGCAATAATCCAGAAGAAGTTTGTTTAAGTTTTATTTAGTTAAGAAAGTTGTCTTTACCTTGACTCTGTTCCTTGAGTACTTGGAACTTCACTTTTTCTGGAGAAACCTAGAGGAAAGAATATTTACATATATCTGTATAAGGTTCTAATGATCATGAATAAAGAGTAACTTTTACAGAATGAAAATGGTTTTAGGGAAAGCAGTGCATACATTCAAAGAGAAAACTCCATGGATTGCTCATGATAGACATGAAGCCCAGGAGCAGTTTCCCTCTCCAGACACAAAATATTGTCCATTTGACCCTTCCATGATCTAACACTGCAGTAATTAATAATTTTCAGCATTTTTGCTCATCAGTTTTCCCCTGCAAACAAGGTTAACCCTGCAGCCTCACACTGCCCCTCATTCACCCCTTGTTTTAATTTTGCCCTGTATTAAATTCTGCCCCATTCATCTCCTCAGCCACTCCAGCTGAAACTTGAAGTCTTCAAAGCAGCAACAGCTCCGAGTTCCCTGTGTCAGAAGAGGAAAGGGAAAGAGGTGGGTAAAGAAAACCTTTTCATTCTGATCATCTCCTCTCACAGCAAAGGAGACAATTTCATTGAAGTTCTCATTTTCTGACAGTTTAAGAAAAATTGCCAGACTTTTCAAAAAAAAAAAAAAAATAAGCACCCCATTTGTACATACTGAAAAGAAAACAGATTTTTCAAAGATTTAGCAGGAACGTTCTACATCCCTTCTTTTAGGTATGAGGAAGATTGTCATAGAAAAAGAGTCAATGATCACCCAACAGAAATTGATTCCTCCAGCTCAAAGGGAATCAGAAGCTTGGCATGGAAAAATAAGCAGTCAGGAATTTTACTCAGACGGGGCTTAACCTTTTGGTTTTACAGTATTTGAAATTTTCCTGTTCTGCAGCATAAGAACAGCTCTAAATCTTGTTACTTTAAATAGATTTACTTACAAATATGGTTTCCTACCTTCTTCCTGTTTTCATTATTTTGTGCCACAGCTCGGGCTTGGGTCATCCTTGGTCCTGCCTGCCCAGATTTCCAGTGATAAGTACCTAACTTCCTACAAATCAAGGCAAGAAAAAACTCCCAAATTAGGCCTTCTGCAAGCAAGAGAAGCATGAAAGTTTTCCTTCAGCATGTTAAATATGAACAAAACATCACAAAAAACAAATCCTTGTCTACAGGATCATCAATTTCCCAAAGCAGAAGTACTCCCTTCATTGAAACCTGCTTCATGTCTATTTTAACAGCAGTAAATACACCATGGAAGAAAGTACTTCTTTTTAAACCATTAAATTGGTCCAAGTTTTTAAACTTAAAAAAAAAATCTTACCAATTCTCAAAGCTTGGTTGCAGAAGAATAAAAACAAAAGCACATTTTGTTTAAAATTGTCCCAATTTACTCCCGGACTTCATCCAGCACTACTAAAACTGCAGGAACTTTCAGATCCTTTCCAGTCCAAACCACTCCATGATTCCAATAGTACAAATGCCAAAGCCTCCTGCCCTTAGAGCTCACCACAGCAACCCTATCAGGGTCTGCAGGTACAAGGCTTTGAGAGCAAAACAAGAACAGCTCCACGAGAATAATGTAGAGACAAAAGTGCCACACGTCACCTGGAAAGCACTGCCCCAGCAGCCCAGGGCAGTGCTCACAGAGCTGCCAACAGCAGGCCCTCAGCAGCACCAAGGGATCCAAATCCAAGGCAATTGTGTTCCCAGTGACAAAGCACAGCAGGAAAAGGAAGCAGATGTTGCAGAAATTTGCCAACATTCAGAGGGACTCAGGTTTAAACTTCACCCCAGCGTTTGCCTCAGTGCTTGGTCCCGAGCCTTGCTGGCCATCATGAAGGTGCCTCTCTGGGAAGCCACACAAATGTAAAAGAGAACCAAAGCAAAAATAACAGTGTCCTCTGCAGAATCCTCAGAAATGAACAAGGGTGCAAGAGAAACTGCTCTGTCTCCTGACTGAACATTACGGTGACAAATCCAGTCAGACACGGAAAAGGAGAAGAGATAATAAATGAGGAAAACAGATCAAATATCATATGGGAGTTTAAAATTAATAAAGTCAGGGAAGCAAATTTATCATTGGAAGAAAGACAGGAGAGAAGAGACTGAATATAATTGTGAGTTCCAAATTTTTTGTGATAGCATGTGAGGAGTTGGAGGTGTGGAGGGAGCATCTCATTGGATTCCTTTTTTCCAAAGGGAAACAACCTACCTCCTCTCTTCCTTTTCCCTGCTCATATTTGTCTGCAGCTGCCATAATCTCTTCTCCATCTCTTTGTTTTCTGTTTCTAACTGCACTTTCTCCAACTGCAATTCCTTGACAGTTCTGGAGGAAACAGTAAAATATTCATTAGGAATCACCTGGAAGTGAGTAATGCACCTGAAGAAGTTTAAAGCAGAAAAACAGAGGCTGGAAATTTTGTCTTTCCAGCCATGTCCCTCTTCTATCTCCCAGCAGGACTGAAAACAGCTTGGGAAAATTTAGGACAGGTCAAGTATCAAAACTGATACAACTGTGCCTGTACTCAGAGAGGTTTGGGGTTTAATTATATTAAAACAAACAATCCACTGATTTCTTTAGTATGCTTGTATTATCCAGGAGATTCACAGGGTTATAAAGCCCATAACTTAATCAGGAAGTAGATTAAAGCCTGAGAAAAGAAAGGCTTGTGGATAAAAGCATAGAGAAAATGCAAGAAAAAAAACACATCATAATTCTTCTTTCTCTTCTACTTAATGTTACATTAAAACCTATTAAAAATTATGAAAACTCATCTCAATCCCAATCAGATGGAATGCACTTACTTTGTTTTTAATCTCACTGAGGTTCCAGATTTTGAGCCTGGGAGAATTACAAAATCATTGACGTTCATGATGCCCAGTATAACGTCTCCTAAAAAAGAGAATTTCAATGATCTACAGTTAGGAACTTGTTGAAATGGGAATTTGATTGAAATTAAAACAGTAAAAATCTCATTACACATCCAAAAATATTCATATATAGAGGGAAATGGAGCACAAAACTTGTTTAGATGAAGTGCCAATAAAATCCTAGAGCAACTCAAAATTAAATTTAACTGGGAAAAAACCCTTTTTTTAATATTACATTTATGATACCAGGGAAAAGATTTTCTTGGCTGTTTCATCTGGGCAATTCCCTAAAGTTCAGTGCAAGCAGATTAATATTAACTGAAGCACAGCTTTCTTGAACCAAACCCATGAAAGCACCAAGAAGGAGAAAATTGTACCACTGGCTATGAAGCCAAACCATCTCACCTGATTTGGGAAGATAAATTCCTTCTGTCACAGACAAATTGATACAAAGGAACACAATAACTCGCAGAGCAGAATTAATCCCTCCTCTCAAGTCTTCAGTGGTATTTCAAAGACTTTTTTTTTTACCCAGGATGTAAAATAAAATATTCTTCCACAAAGCAAATTCATACAGCATGGGGTTTAATTTAAAGGTGAACATCCAGAGCCTTGCTGGTCTGGAATTTGTGGGATAACAGCAGTTCAGTGCAAAACTGGGCATTTCCTGCTGCTGCTGGGATGCACATGGAAAAATAAACAAAAGTTGACAGTCCAGAGACTTACAGCTGATTTGGGAACTCTTCTGCAGCTCGTGGATCTCAGCTTCCTGGGAAGAGCAGGATCTAGAAAATGATAAGGAGAAGCTTAGGACTGTAAATATCCCAAATGGAAAACTGCCTGTTCACAGGTAAACCTGAAATTGAGCATTAATACAGATAAAATGTGCCCAAGCACCTCCACCCATAAGGCCAAACACCTCAGTGGCACCTGGAAGTTAAAACACCTGGTGCCACAGAACCTAAAACACAACACTTCAACGCTGACAAAGCATCAGATTTGTACACAAAATGTATTTCTTATTGTGTCAGAAAACCCAGGCACTCAATTCTAACATCACTTCAAAACAGTTATTCCTTTATCAGTTGCCAAGATAAAAAAAGATTTTATTAATTTTGAATAGAATTAAGTTTTTCTCTTGGCAAATGTGTGCAGGCAGGAGCAGCACAGATGGACAGGAGGAGGTCACACACTGGATTTGAGGTGGCTCAAAGGCTATTTAATAGTAAAAACATAGGCAAATGACATAGGTCAACTGAGCAAGTTCAAAGAGGCAAAGCAGTTAATAGAAAAATACTATTTATGCTAGTTAAAGTTAACATATTCCACTGAAAGCAAATATTTAAAGGGATAACTTAAAAATGTGGTACTATCAGAGATGCTGTGTGAGAATAGTAGAGATAAAAAGCCCTACAAAGTTTCAAGCACACTTGGGGTGGGGAAAAAACAGCACCAAGTTGTAGATAACAGGAGATAGAGATACACAATGACCAACCCCCTGAATTATTCTGAGAAAATACAGGAATTCATTGAACAGCACAATCCTGGGAGGGATAAAACCAGCTGTTAAATGAGTCTGGAAGAATCAAAGTTAAACAAACCCCATGGGGAAATGCACACCCTGAGCCTGAATGGCATCCTGAAATATCCCTGAGCTGGGCCCTCAGGGGTGCCAGGGAAATGCAGCAAAGGCAATCCCAAACTCCTCAGAAACAGGCTTGGAATTTAAATACACACAGGAGTTCCCTCTTTCTGTCTGGTTTTTGTTTAACGAATCCCTTTTCTCTCTAATAGGCAATACAATTTGCAACTCATCAACATCAATAAATCAAGCACTAATTAGCCACATCCTTTCTGCCCGCTCCTCTGCCACACTGGCACTCAAATTTCATCATTCCAGCAAGTTCCTCTGTGCTGATAATGGATGTACAGTTAAAAGTAACAAAACAAAAACTGCTGTTAGGGCTAAACGAAGTTTGAGTCAACTTTAAAGACTGAATAGCTAAATAAACCCAAATTCCACATAGCCTGTACCCCAGCTTAGCTCAAGTCTCTGCCTAATCAATTCAAAGACAAGTTTATAACTTACAGAAAGCTAAAGATGGGTGTAGTCTATTTCACACTACAAGAGTTTAACCAGGGCAGACTAAATTCCAACAGCTTCCTCACATCAATAAACCCATAAAATCCAAAGGGATGCTACTGTCTATGCAACAGCTCACATCCAATTATCAACACCATGAACGTGGATTTCATGCTACACTAAGTTCCATCCACTTACCAATACTTCAAGCCAAACTATTTCCTTTGAAGAATTATTCTAAGTGCAATAAATAGTTTGTCTAGAATTGCTCCCCACCCATTTGCTGTTAATTACAGCAACTGAGACTTCTGGCCCTTCCAAACATTTAACATTATGCTAAGTACTTTAAAGAAAGAGGAAAAAGAATGACATTAAAAATGTAAGAAAGAAAAAAAATACATCACATAAACTTTAATTCAGGTGTGCTGAAATAATCACAGCTTTTCAGAATAAATTCATGTTTTCCATTCCCTGACATCTATGACACCAACCATTTCAAGCTCCACTTTCTACTTTTAAGCCAATTAGTCCATTTCTACGTGTAACACCATACAATACACAAAGTAACATCAGCAAAACAACATGAAAACAGCTAAATGCCATTTTCCCTAAGTCCTTTTACCACATTTTGCAATTCCACCACACTTCAGAAAGATGTATTATCTTGATAACTCTGCAAAATCTAACTCTACAGGTTGTGTATCTTCACTGTGGTGGTGGTTTGAAGTAGCTTTTTAGTTAAGGGAAGAAATTATAGCAGTTAAAGGAAAAAAAACATAGTCAACTTGCTACAACTGTTTAACCACAAACTGTAATTTCAGCTTTATCATAAATAACTTCAAACACAAAGGCCATGAGCAGGATGGTCCATGCCTCTCCATGCAATCTGCTAACAAAAATAAAACAAAACAAATCCCCCAAACTGCAAACCAAAAACCTCCACGTTACAAAGCATGTTTCTCAAGAGAAAAACCTTCTTACCCACACTATGGAGTTACAGTCACTGCCCTGGGAGCTGCAGCAGCTCTACCCCAAGGAGAAGGAAGGCAGGTGGGGTGATAAATAACAGGTGGGGCCATAAGTAATAGATAAGGTGATAAATAACAGATGGGGCAATAAACAACAGGTGGATAATGGCAGCAGAGTCAGTACTTGCCTTTAGAGCTCCTTCAAGCCCCAGTGGTGGGTTTGCAGGCTGTACTCGGTCCCGATGGCCGCTCTGGGGAAATACAGCAGAGCACAAGGGCAGATAGGAAATAAAGGTGTAAAAAACCCGCAGTAAGGCGGTGTGGTTGTCTAGGTTTGTTTGTTGGGTTTTTTTTCCCTTTCGTTACCAGTGTCTTTTCAAGCCTGATGAAAACTCGGCGGGGTAGGGAAGAATGAACTGCTTGGAAATGTAACCTAAAACCAGAAAGGCGTCAGAAGGGCAATAAAGAGAACAGTGCCAGAGCCAACACAACTGCGGGTGTGCGGGTGTGCACCCGGGGCGCCTGCGGGCTCAGCTTGGGGGCATTGACACAACTCACACCTGCCCCGGGTACCCTCAGCCCTCCCCGGGCACGGGCAGCGCTCAGGGACGCGCCCGCTGGGCGGGAGCCTCGGCTGCTGAGGGGAGCTGAGGGCTCACCCCGAGGGGAGCTGAGAGCCCCCAGGGCTCTCCCGGCCGGTGCTGAGGGGGCGCTGAGGGCTCTCCCGGCCGGTGCTGAGGGGGCGCTGAGGGCTCTCCCGGCCGGTGCTGAGGGCTCTCCCGGCGGGCACTGTCCCGATCCCGATGGCCGTGGCTGTCCCGGCCCCTCGGTCCCTGAGCGCGGCGCCGTTGCCGTGGCAGCGCGGGAGCGACCATTGCGCGCCGCCGGCTGGGGGGGACGAGGCGAGAGCCGATTCCGTGCGGGGGGCGCGGAGCTCGGCTGAGGGCAGAGCTTCATTTACCACAGAACCGCGGAACTGTCTGGGCTGGAAGGGACGATAAAAATCGTCCAGTGCCACACCTGCCATGGCGGGGACACCTTCCACTTGTTGCTCCCAGCCTGGCCTTGGGCACTTGCAGGGATCCAGGGGCAGCCACAGCTGCTCTGGGCACGCTGGGCCAGGGCCTGCCACTCTCCCAGGGAACAATTCCTTCCTAATCTAAACCTGCCTTCCATCACTTTAAAACCATTGCCCCTTGTCCTGTCACTCCACGCCCTTCTAAAAAGTCCCTCTCCTTTTAATGCGCCCCCTCCCAACTCATTCCAACCTTTATCCCAAACTTCTCAAAGGGTCCCTCTGAATCCAGGCTTTTCTATGGTTTCACTCTAAGGTATTATTTATTCACCACTCTGGAGGAAGCAATCTGCTCTTCCTGCTCGTTTAGTGCCGTGCTTTCAGTAGCTGAAATCTAAATCAACCTTGCTGAGCGCAATGAGGCTTCAAATGGCTTTTTTTAAAAAAAAAAAGTTATCCCATTATCCACACTAACCTTTAGTTAGTGCTCAGAGCTAAACATCCTTGTGATGTTTAATTTTTCACAAAAGCTGTATTTATGCCCACCCTGTAGACTTGTGCACTTGTAGATCCATGCATCACACTTCAACTCTTCCACACCAGGTATTTATGTCTCTGCCAATAAATGATAATTCCTATGCCTCCCCCTCAAAGGATACCTGAAGTGTATGGCAACACTCGAGTTTTTATCACTTATATTGCTGCAGTTTATTTGCTTTGAGTCTTGTCCTTCCAATTTTGGTGGCTTGACCATTATTTGTAATTGATGCTCCTTTAGGGGATAAACAGCCTCCACAGAAAACCTGGAGATTCAGGAAAAATCATGATCCAAGCCAGGATTTAATAAGGACAAAGTATTATCTGTTTGAAATTTATGCACTCTAAACTGTATTTCATTTGGCAAATTTGCATTTGTCCCATATGTATTCAAGCTAGGAGGCACACAATAACTTACACCGTTTTTCTTCACTATATAATCTGTCTGGCAGTAATTTTCCTTCATCATCCTGGTTACAGCACAGTTTTCAAGATTTTTTTTTTTACCCTGACAGGCAATTTGAGTGGAGAGCCTGTGGAAGCACATATGGATTTATGGAATTTTTGATCTTGAGAAGGAACTCAAGTAGTTTGCATAATGTGTAATCAACCTGAAAATATCCTGTATTCTGGACCTTACCTGGAGTATTGTTTTGTAGTGTTATAACATGTTCCTCCCTGTAGGAGGATCATGTTGTTAGTAGCCAGTTGAATACAGTTTTTAATATTCTATAATAATGCCTTCCTGAAAGACATCCCATTGTACATGTGATATTTTTCTGTTATTCTCAAAGAAAGTAGAAACAATACACCATTCTACATAAATTATGTTAAAACACTCAAGACTACTTTTAATTATAAAGTTTCCACTAGGAAAAATGTGATTTTAGGTGTAAGATAATTTCCTGCAGAAAAATTGGCACTCAGCATCCAGAACTTAAATGATTCATAGTGACTTTGTGAGCTCTGGATCGAGTACTTCAGCTGGAAGAGCATCAAGAGCCAGTTTTGCTGAGGTTTGTCCCCTTAGATTTACATGCATGGGAGATGAAGTAATGCAGGATTTGATGCTGGCATTCTCTACGTCACAGTATTTATAATTAGGTTATTTAACTTTCACTCTCAGTTCTACTTTTGTTTCATTTACCAAGATCTGATTTTCATAGACGTAATTCCCTATTTTTGCAATCAGCTTTCACAAACGTAGATCACACAAAGAAGTCAGTGCTTGCCTGATTTCTCCCAGAGTCACTTTAATTGGAAGTAAAGTTTACAAGGAAAATAAAAACTGAAATTCAACTCAGATCCATCTGGTGGAGTTGTACTATAAGTTATAAACCTTTTGTGTTTCTGTTGCCATTCTCTTCCTTTGTTCTCATACTGCTCCTGACAAAAATGAACCAGATTTATTAACTTCGTGGGGCTTTTCATCCATATTCAAATATTTTTAACTGGTTTTGAAGCTCTGTATTTATAGCCACAGTTAGAAAGGACTCCTGAGCACAGAGGTGGCTGAGGGATCAAGGGACTGACCAAAAGTGGCTTTTACCAACCCACATTCCTGCTTTGATTTGCAATCCCTTACATTTGTTTCAGGCTTTAGATGAGCTCCCAGATCAACATTTCTGAGGCTGCAGGACTGTGAGTTACATTAACACTGGAAATGAAGAATGATCAGGAAATATAATTTAATTTTTTCGCAAGCTGCCTTTGATCACTTTCCATAAACTTTGGTGCAGTTCAAATTCCACTTTCATGACCATTAACCAAAGGCCAGTTTTAAAATCTCATAAACCAGGATCTGCAGGAAATTAACTTTAAATTTGCTCTGGAACTGCTTGTTCTTATGACCAGGCAAGAAATAGAAGTAACATCATTTTACTTACCTGATGACTTTCAATAAATAGACTTTCAATAAAAACAGGGTATTTTTAGTCCTCAGGAGGAGATTGTGTTACTTATTAGTTGTGAGTTATTTGCTCCATTTTGTCCATACAGCAAGAACCTTGTTTTCCTTCTTCCTCCCCTGTTTTTGGCTGCAGAGGCATTCATGGAATGACAGCAACCAGTCAGATGAAGACATTTTACCTTTAGTCACATCAGATCCCATTTAAGATGGAAAATTAAAATTATTTCAATTCAAGGGAAACCCTGAACAGCTTTAATCCCTTAAATGATAGGAGAGAGCCAGTTAAATCCATTGGGGAGCAAAACCCAAGCAGGGTTGGATTTACTGCACATGAAATTGCTACGTTCAGTCATTTTTTATCATTCTTCATAGAAAAAAAGATTTCCTTGCTCAGCCAGAGCTTGTGGTTTGATCACAAACCTTGGGCTCAGCCAAGCACAGGCAGAAATGAACTCAACACCTCCAAGCATCAGAGTTCCCCTGATGAAAAGAGACGTTCACCTCGAGGTGTGCAGTGCAGACCAGGCCATTAATTTGTGCCTTCAACTAAAAACACACAGTGCCTTTATTGGCCCTGCTTGACTCAAAACTCAACCCAAAACATCCAAAACTGGAGCCAAGTTGGAAGTTTTTTGTGAGGCCAGGTGATTTTCAGGTTTCATTGCCACGTTTCAGGCTCTGTGACCTGCAGCCTGCACATCTGAAGGTAAAGCAAGGCTGATGCCTCCAAGGAAAAGCACTTTGCAGTAATAAATGGGAGGATTATCTCCAGTGCTTCCAGTGAATACAGCTGCTGGGCAGTGTTTTATTTGTTCACTTTATAAGGATAAAAAAAAAATGAACTTGTTTTAAGCCATTCAGGTTTAAGACAGGCTCTATCTGCTTGGAAAGAAAGATTAGCACTTATTAGAGCCTAATCTTAATGATATCCATTTATAAATAGGGCTTCAAATTGCCTAAAACATTTAAACACGATGAATTATAAAAACTTAAGACAGCTGAAGTCTTCAGAGAGGAAAAAAAAATTGAAAACCTGAAGATTTATCTACAAAGATTAAAGCAGCTTTAGTGGCAAAGCCCTAGGAAAATAAAAGAAAATATCAGAAGGAAAATGGAAGCTTTTGCTGTGTCTGTACAAGGCAAATTAAGTTATAGATGTGGTAAAAGGGCTTAAAAAATTATAAAAATGTAACCATTTAGCTGATGTTTCATAGCCAAAGACATCACAACTGCTTACATTTCTCTAATCCTTTGTTTTTCTGAATCTTCAGTCTTTGCTTTTCGTAGAGAAGAGTGTTACTGCACTGAGGCATTTTCAGGTTTTAAAAAATAAAAAATGATGCTTTTTTATTTATTTTTTTTCCCCCACACTGTAGGAAAGAGAGAACATAACTCTTGTTTTTGTGCAGGTATTGAAGTGCAGCAGCAGGGGAGTTCCTGGCTGATTACAGGGTGAGGCAGGTTACAAGCGCTGCCTTGCAGAAATTCCACACTTTAGCACTGAAATTTCCACCTCAGCCCAGGATCATCCTTCCCTTTGACCCAAAAGCTTCCCCATCCCGAGTGAAAAGGTGTTTTGTGCCCAGCCCTCAGAGGAGCCTGGATAAGAAAAGCCTTTTCCTGAAGGTTTTCAGTGGAGGATGGGTGTGAGGAGCTGGAAGCCAGATAAGTGCAGGGTTCTCCAGAGCTGAGAGGGCTTTGCCAGCAGGTTCGGGGCGTTTCTCCAGGTGTGCCTGTCAGAAGATGTCCCCACCAACTTGAAAATCACCATGGCAGCACCGATTGCAAACAGATGGATTTTTCCTGGGCATGCAGGGAATGGGCAGCTGGGTTTTTATGGAAGGCTGGGCTGAATTTGCTTTGCTTCTGCTCGCCTGATCCACGATGACACATTTTAAATGCCCAGGGTTATACAGACGTGAGCCTGAACTCACCTTGCATGCTTTCTTCTGCTGCTCTGGCTCACAGCCCTGCTGTTCTTTCCTGATATCCCAAATTCCTCAGTGCTGCTTTCCACAGAGCCACTGCAAGACTTTTGCTGTCTTTCCATGATTTGCTGTTAATGTTCTCAAACAGCTCTTGGCTGGTTTAGGGCAGCTTTTACCTAAACTCAACAGAGAATTCTGTTGTTCAAAGTAGTTAGGAACATTTTCCTTCCATTTTCAAAACTCCAGCACCTCAGTTTCTTTCCATTCCACAATGAACAAACACCAGGAATCAGGAATTTGCTTCCAATAACATGCACAAACTTCCTAGAAAGACTGAAACTGAGAAATCCTCAACTGAACTTTATCTATTGGCATTCACTTGGCACGGTTGGTGAGTGCACCTCACTTTTGCAATTCATCTCTGTAATAGATTTGCAGAGCTTCTTCAAAGCCTTGCCAAGTTATTTCAGGTGTCATCATCAATATTTTCTTCAAAAATTGGATATGAGAAACAGTAAATGGGCAGTTTATATGTGAATAATGATTAGCTTGAGCAGCAATACCAAATCATTTCCCATAGCCCTGGTAGAAATAGTTCAATGATTCTACATCGATAAAAGAGGGTAAGACACAAAAAAGAATGCAGATGACAGCCCAGTTTTACAGCCAGAATGCCAACAGATCATCTTTTAAAGCATTTTCACTGGAATTGCTTACAAATATGAGGAAATGTTGCTTATTTAGCACATCTGTAGGGGGGAGAGAGAGATGCTTCCCTAGAGAAGACCTTTTTAATATAATCATTTAAATAATTCTGTCTTGCAAAAGTTTGCAGTTTTAGTAGACTGTAAGAAACATGATAAGGGTGGTTTGGTCTTCTTGTATTAAATTCCTTTTTGTAGCTAAACCAGTGCAGTGGTTTATTGAAACCTGAAAAATCAAAAACCTGCTTTTCTGGGCTGGCAGGGATGTCAGCCCCTAGAAGTCACGTTGCTGTCATTTGTGATTTGCTGAATAACTGTGATCAACAGGCAGACCTTACAGAGGGCACTGGGATGCAGGTGGGACAGAAAAGGGGTGGGAGCAAAATTCATTTGTGCATCCTCCAAATCTTTGTGGTGTTAAAAAAAGGACTCGTCTCATTCCTGGTTTAAGTTGCTGGGAAACTTTCCATCCTAAAACAACTTTGCTAGTTCTGTGATAAATAGAGGAGGGTGAGAAGGGATGCTGGGGAGAAATTGTTCCCTGGAAGGGTGGGGAGGCCCCAGCACAGGCTCCCAGAGCAGCTGGGGCTGCCCCTGGATCCCTGGCAGTGCCCAAGGCCAGACAGGACATTTGGGCTTGGAGCAGCCTGGGACAGTGGAAGGTGTTCCTGCCATGGCAGGGTTGGAATGAGATGAGATTTAATGTCCCTTGCAGACCATTCTGGGATTCTGTGAGGTTCTTAAATTTCTTGCTGCAGGCTGTCAGAATTCTGAATGTCTGGAGAAATAACTTTCATCAGTTCTGTACAAGTTTGCAAGATGTAAACTTTGAAAAGCTTTTTCTCCCTCATGAATTTAGTATCAGAAATGCTCATTTCATTTAGTCATAGAGCCCCTTGAGTGGAACCTGGAGCTCTGGACAAGCCATTTAAAGGCAGTGACAATGAATGGGAGAGGAAAACTTCTCAGGAAGCTCATCTGAAGCATTGACTGCAAATTCTTTCATTCTATGCAAGAATTCCTTTCTTCATTTCATTTTAAGAACTACAACTCTCAATATATCCACATCTCACATAGTCTGCTCCATATCCCTCTGAAAAAGGGGGAAAATTTATCTCTGGATCATCTCAATGGAAGAGATCTCCAACATTTTTGACCTCCCAGCACAGCTGGGTTTCTGTGATTTTACACTGTGATTTTGGCCTTAAGGTATCTCAGTCCTGCCTGAATTCTGCTGGAGATGCCAGAGCTCCTTCCCAGCTGGAATTCCTGCTGTGCTTTTCACAGAAAACTCCTGACAGGACTCCATAATTAAATGTAATCACTGTGAACACTGGTACCCCCACGGTGAGCCCTCTTTCCATGTAAAATCCCACAAAAAATGTAATCTCTGTCTCACAACTCCATAAGGGGTGTTAAAATTACACCCTTGCTCATGGCTCCACCAGAATTTTATGAGAGAAATTAGCACATGGTCAATGTTTGAACAAAAATGCCTTCATAGTGCAAATGTTGTAGTCTGGTTGTTGGGTCATTACCAGGCAGAAATATCCATCAGGAAGTTGCTGACAATCCTGCAAATAAAGAAGGAAAGGATTCACCTTGTGACTACAAAAAAAAATTCAACAAAAAGCCAAGCAAATACGGCTGGATTTAGAACAAAAAACGAAAAGGGGAAAAAACGCTTCCAATTTAGAAGAGCTTCACTGGAATCCTTTTTTTTTATATCCCAAGAAGCGATAGAAATTAATCATCTCTGCTGGCATGCCAAAGTTAGAGACTAAAACATTGGTCCTGCAAGTAAATACAAGCGAAGGTCTTGCTGTTAAAAATTCATGTAAAAATCATTCCAGCAGAGGAATAAGATCAGATATTTTCTTCCAGTTCCAGCAAGCTGACAAAGGAAAGAATTAGATACCAAGTCACAGCGTGCATGAATTAATCAATATGGATTTCAAATGCATCTCCGTGAGAGCTGCAATAAGAGGAGCAGACAATTATTGCATGGCCAAAACCAAGCTGCTACAGAAACAGAATTTTCCTTCTGACATTTAAGTTTCTAATCTTTTTTACCACGTAATGAATAAAAACTGTACTTAATTGCTAATAATGAGATTTTAATTTCAGAAATTAGACCTTATACGTTTTATATTTTTTAAACCAAATTATCTTTCTCAGCACTCCCAAAAAAAACCATGGGGCCTACATATTCAAAGGGAAGGGGAATTTATTTAATGCTAATCATTACTGTGAACTTTGGGTTTTCATCAGTTGCTAAATGGCCTTGGCATTAGAAAATACCACAGTGATAGGTAATGTCACAGAACATTAACAATTCCATTTTTCTTATCAATTAGGCTGACCTTATCGACACTTATTATTTATTTGAACAAGAAAAATCTAAACACATCATGGATATTACAGTCCAACTACCACAGAGTTCTCTTAATGCTTTTCCTTACCCAAGGCTTTCCATATTTCATCTATGAAGACACTAATAAAAACTGCAATTGTATAATCAGTAAAAGCAGGGATTTCTTTTCTTTTGTTTTTACATATCCTACAAATCATCTGCCATTTATTCAAACCCATCATTTAAGAAATAGCTCCGTTCTCACATCAGAAAACAGCAGATTTTTTTTATTAAAGGCATTTTTGTCAATAATGATAGTGTGGAAGGATGTGGGGAATTTTCTGTCTCCTCTCAGAACCCCTTTGGCAAACGGAAAACATAAAATGGCATAAAATAATGGACATCTAAGTGACAGTGGAGATGCTCAAGAAAAGGGGTTCACAACTGAAAATGTGGTGGTTGCAAATGAAAAGTTGACACTGGCAAACTCCATCATAAAAATAAGGTTAAATTACCTCCAATTCCCTCCTAGCATCCTTGCTGGATGTAATAAATCATTGTTCAGCTTTAAAACAAGTTGAAAAGCAGATTAAGGACCAGAAAACTAAACCAGAAATTAACTTAAAGGCAAAATTTACATTTCCAAGGTGTAACACTAAAATGAGGCAACTGTCAGGGCCCAGCAGCCCTGGGTGTCCTGGAGCTGGAGTTTCTTCCAATTCTTTGTTTTGAATTAAATTACGAGAAACATCCATGGACATCCTCACCATTTCTTTGTCAATCCTTGTATTTTCACACTGACAAACAGCAAAAGATAATGGAAAGAAGTCAAATTGAAAAACATATATTACTTAAGACTTTTTTTTTCTCTTCTTGCTCCTGAACTTTCTGAAGCCAGGCTCAGGTGGACTGAACTCCTTTGTGCTACCACTTCCACAGCTGAAGGGTTTGGCCTAAACTGAGCTCCTCCTCTTTTGGGGATTGTTGCAAAATCTGATAATTCCCAGGATTGTGAGAAAAATGGCTCAAATAGAGGCAAAAAGGTTTGCCCAGTAATTGATGATGATGAAGACAATAATTAATATTTTAAAAACATGGAGAACCCTCATTTATATTAAATTACCAATTTTTGTTCTCTGGGGAAAATGCAGCATCTCAGGGAAAAAAATTCAAGTTGCAGCATGGCCAGGTCCATCCTTGGAGCTCTTCTCCAAGACAGGGACTCTGTGCTTGGTGAATTCCCAATATCCCAATTCCAGTGATATTTGTCAAATATCATTCTGCACGGCAATATTAAGAAATGTTTCCAAGGGTTGGGAATCTAAAGAAAATCCCTGATGTTTGGAGCCTCTGTCCCTTCCAGATCAGCTGTTCATGTGAACAGACCATGGTGCTGCTGACTTCCAATTCCACTGGGCAGCTCCTTGAATCCATCACAGATCAGAAATTCGATGCAAAGCAAACATTTAGGACGTGGGAGAAAGTGGAGAATAACTGGCAAAAAAATTATTCTGAAAAAAACCCAAAAAACTGTAGAGGATTTACCATCTGTTTTGTTTTCCATCCAGGTACTTCTGGGCTCCAAACAAGCTTTTGTGCCTTGGAAATTCACCAGTTTTCTGAAAAAAATCCCTTGTTGCTATGGAAATACCATCCCTTCCCGATGAATACTTCTTGATGGTGGAGGACATTGGCAAGACTAAATGTAAACTTTTGGAGTTTTTTTAAATGATGTGTCAGACAAAAGCGGCTGGAGCAGGGAGAATTCCTCAGCCCCCAAAAACCACTCGTGTTATCATCACCTGCATGTGAGGAACATGTGTGATGGGGTCATTATCCATCCCCAAAACACATCCAGGGTCCCCTGGAGCTCCTGGCAGGGCTGCTGTGGAGAGCAGGGCTGAGCTGAGGGCTGGCTCCGTGCCCAGAGCTCTGTTTTAATGAAACACAAAGTTGAGAGGGATCAATAACGCTCTCCCCTCCCAAACAGCCCGTTAGAGCAAGCTTTGGGAAGGTGATGGGGAAGGAAATTAGATGTCTGTGAAAACTGGCAACATTCCTGTCAGGTTCACACCACGGAGGCTGCCTTGTCATTCTGTGGCAAACCTCAGCAGGGGGATAGAGAACAGAATGAAAGACAAGAGCGTGTGAAAAGAACATGAGAGAAAACCTCTTTTTTTCCCCCCTCTCTCCCCTTCCTCCCACTTGTTTTTTCTCTCTTCCTGCATGCCAGCAACCCCCAAGTGAAACTCCCCCAGATGTGACCCTCAAGATGAGCAGCCAGCCAGAAAAACAGAGCTGGTGATGTTAAAACCCCCACTCAGAGCCCTCCCATAAACACAACCTGATGGCAGCTGAGGCTGCTATCGACCCCTGAGTAGAGTGGGAAATAAAATGAAGCCACCCCTTCAGAATTAAGACCTAATCCATCCTCTTGCAGCTCAGACTTGTGCACTGATTTATGACCAAATTCCTCCCACCCCTAGGATGCACTCACCATCACAAACAGGCTCAGGGACCACTCAGAAAAATTAAAACGCAGCTCAGCATAAGCATGGCAAATCTGTCTGTTAACCTTGTGGGTTTCTTCAAAGGGTAATACCCAATGGAAGTAATTTCAAAAGCAACACATGAAACTGAAAAAAAAAAAAAGCAATTTAAAGATGGTGTGCCAGTGAGATCTTGTGGTTCTCTAATAAATTGATGTCAGGAGCTGAAATTTTCACAGAATCCCAGAATGGTTTGGGCTGGGACATAAAAGATAACACAGCTCCACCCCTGCCATGGGCAGAGGCACCTGCCATTGTCCCAGGCTGCTCCAAGCCCCAGTGTCCATCCTGGCCTTGGACACTTCCAGAGATCCAGGGACAGCCACAGCTGCTCTGGGCACCCTATGCCTCACCATCCTCACAGGGAAGAATTTTTTTCCCTAAAATCCAATCTAAACCTACTCTGGCTCAGTGGGAAGCCATTCCCCCTGGTCCTATCACTCCAGGCCCTTGTCAATTGTCCTTTTCCATCTCTTCTCTCGGCTCCTTTCAGGAACTGAAAAGCTGTGATAAAGTCACCTCAAAGATTTCTCTTCTCCAGGCTGAACAATCCCAATTCTCCCAGCCTTAGAGCAAAGCTGCCCATCCCTCTGATCATCCTGGTCTCAGACTCCTTTCCTGTGCTGGGACCCAGAGCTGATAAAAATAGCAATTGTGTAATCAGTAAAAGCAGGGATTTCTTTTCTTTTGTTTTTACATATCCTACAAATCATCTGCCATTTATTCAAACCCATCATTTAAGAAATAGCTCCATTTTCACATCAGAAAACAGCAGATTTTTTTTATTATTATTAAAGTCATTTTTGTCAATAATGATAGTGTGGAAGGATGTGAGGAATTTTCTGTCTGGGGAATTTTGCCTTTGGCAAATGGCAGCTCTGCAGGTGGGGCCTCACCTGAGCAGAGGGGCAGAGGGGCAGGATCAGTGTGGGCAGCGTGCTGGAGACACAGCTGGGGTTTTTAAATCACTTGCACGTTTGGCTGTTCTTATTGGGAGCTCTCCTGTTTTGAAACCTTCCAGTGTTTGATTCTGATTTTTCATTTGTGAAGCCTGAGCCGAGTGCAGTTCCAGAGCACTCCCACTGATGTCAGCAGCATTACAGCTAAGCTGCTTTATGCCACTCCAGCAGCAGTCCTGCTTATTGCAGCTCCTTTCCCTTCCCTTCAGCTGCCTGCTCATCTTACCCCATTCTTCTGAGACTCTTTTTTGCAACCTTTTCAGGATGAATTCATCCCGTGTTTCTGGCCCCCTGCAGGGAGTGCTCTGCTCAGACCATCTTGTTCCAACAAGAAGCCTGAGGAGAGCCCTCTGTGCCAGGGACACCTGGCAGCACTCACAGCCCTGCTGCTTCCTTCTGTTTGTTCAAATATTTCTAATGATGGGGGAAACAAATTGTAACAGCTACAAATCTCCTGCCAGAGTGACCAGACTTGCATCATAAAGCTTTGCACAATCAATACTTGAGAAAAGCCAAGTGGTCCCTTGGTAAGTTAACATTTTATTTTTGTGAGTTTAGAAAGGGCTGTGGTAGGAAACAGTTCAAAGCAGCATTCAATGTGCTGAATACTTTTTCTTCCAAGTGCAAATCAGTGACTGTACCTGTTAAGATTGTATTAGAATGATAAAACAAATTAAAACAGATTTATTGCATTTATAAGATTCCCTTTTGAGATGGAAATAGTCCTGCTTTTAAAACATGAATTAATCTATTCTATACAGGTTGCCCACATTGAAAAAGTATTATCAAAAACTGTAGGATTGCCTTTTGAAGTAATTTTTTAATCTTTCACTGCCTGAAATAAATCAGTAGAGATCACTTTTTAGGTAAGGCTGAGAAGAGAATGGAGCTGCAGCAAATTTCTGGCATGGGACCACAATGACAGCAGAAATCTCTTGTGGTAGGAACAAATGCTCCCAGGAATTTTAGCGAGGAGCTCATGGGTCTGGTTTGTGCACACAGCAGCCCTGGGCTCAGCTCCTCCCCTGCCTGCTCATGCCTGGCCACAGGGCACAGTCTGTGGGGACCAGGTTGGTTTGGGATGCTCAGGGGAGCTCCACGCTCCCTGTGCAAACTGGAATTGAACTCATGCATTACAATTTTTTCTTTGAAAAACCTTTCCATGAAGAAATTCCTCCTGATGTCCATCCTGACCATCCCCTGCTGCTCAAGGTCGTTTCCTTTCATCCCATCACTGGTGGCCTGCAGGAAGAGCCAACCCCCTTTTTTTAGAGTCATTTTCTCCGTTGATTTGTTGTTACCTTGTGAAAAACACTTTGAAACACTAATCTGCTGCAATTTCTGGCAGTGGCAGGAAATCCCTCCCAGAGACCAGCCAGCAGCAGGACAGGAGATACTCACCATCAGCTCAAAACTGCTTTAAAGTGCTTGTCCTTTGTCCCCAGTGCCCCATTTGGAGCACTGGAGCAGCACCAAGGGGGATGAAGAGCCCCATGGAGATCCAGCCCCAGCACTGGCAGCAGAGGGACAGAGCAGTGTCCCAGCAGGGACAGCCCAGTGCCAGCCAAGGCAGAGCTCTGCTATCACACACTTGGCATTATCACACTGTTTATTGCACTTTTCCCCTGCCAGATGATTGAAACCAATTAAATTATTGGAACCAGGGAAGTGATTTATCTTCAAAGTACTGCTCTTGCCTGAGAAAATTAGATAAAACTACTGACTTTTCTGAAGTTTTATTGCTCCGTGTCTTTACTCATGGAAGGAAGTTGCCTACGTCTTTTGGGAGAGTTATCTCTGACCTGGAGCAGGACTGGGTGTAAATCAGCCTTCTAATGAAAACTTCTGTATCTGAATGGCTGCCAGATCTAATCCCACAAAAATCCATGTCAAAGAAAGTTAAAATTCATATTTAGGGCTTTCTTATCAGAATTATTTGGCTTAAGAAACACATTCCTTTAAACGCCCCACTTATGGACACAATAAGAGAGTTCCTTTCCTCCTGAGAAACAAATTCAATAATTGTCTCATTTCCCTGATCTGAGAAGCAAATTTGTTCTATCCACAAATGCTGTATCACTCTCACACACAAAACCAAGCCCTTACGTTATTTCAATTATTGAGAAATACTCTTGAGAAGCACTCTGTAGCAAGTAGAGAGTGGCTCTCATGGCAAATACAAACTTGGACTTTCAATTGTGTAGTGCCCCACTTCAGAATTTTTAAGTCAAGATGGCAAAATTTCAAAGAATAATAATTTTTATTTTTTTTCTGATCTTTGTCAAGGCAAGTCAAACTTTCCTTTAGAAAGGCGTTCAGATATTGACTTAGAACTCCACTTCAAAAGGATCACCAACACCCACACCCCCTTTTCTTCCATTCAAAGAACTGCCACAACATATTTATTTTCTTTCATGGGGATCTTATTTATTGCTGGACAAGCAGGATACAAAGAAATAGGATCTCTGTAATGCCTTAACCCAGACTATAAACTTCAATCACATGAGGGAGCTGAAAAGGGGATTTGGAAAGCATCTCAGCAGCTCTTGGGAGAATCCTGCCCCAAATCCATCCTGCTGTTTATCACCTTCACTGTCCTAAAGGCATCAGCTGAAAAGGAATAAAACCAATGGGGCTCTTCCCATTTGCTTTAATGGGTTTTGGATCAGTGCCCAAGCACATTAAGTTTCAGAGATAAATATATTTTTAATTCAATCAAATTTTCCAAAGTTTCTGTCGAGATCAATCAGGAACTGAGAGGTCTTGTGGGAAAGAGCCCAGGCCCACACACAACTCTGCCTTCCCTTAAAGCTTAAGCAAAAGCAACCCAGATTTAGGCACTGGGAATTCCAAACTCCTCTTAAAATATTTAACTTTCCTCTGTTAATGGCTGTCTCTGGCTGCTGTTGCAACAGCGTCCGGTGTGAATCCCCATCAGTGACACATTAACTGTTCCCAAAGGCCTTGGGCAGGATTAACATGCACAACTACCTGGAAAACAGTGTCACACCTCTCCACTGGTCAGTGGTAAAGCAGGTTTGCCTTGAAAAACAAAGCCTAAAACAAGGACACAGATAAGCCTAACATGAAAAACAATTTGATTAATGCACCAAGGGCCAAAACAGGCGAGCAGCAAATGCTGAGCTGTCAGGGCTGCCTTTGGAAGAAATTAATGGAGGGAACAAGGTTTCAGTTTAATGAGATTACGAGAATTTAAGAAATGCTCATTTCTGTCTCAGTTTACCTGACATTTTTGTTTACCTTGCAACCTCTTCTGTAACAGAGTTCAGAGCTCTGCATTTGTAGCTAATACATTACATAGGGTTCCTGATAATCTTGCCCTGTGTGGCTCCCACAAGAAATTGCTCTGTCCTGTGCCCTTTTCCTTCCATTCCATAGAAAAAGCAGCCAGAAGCAGCCTGTGAAATCCCCCTTAGTCAGCACAGGGCCAGGGCTCAGCCCAGCCTTTACCCTGCAGATGCAAAGCCATCCCTCACTCCATCACCAGCTGAACGTGAACAAAACAGCTTTAGGCTAAAAGCAATCTAATCTAAACCAGAGAAATACTGTGACATTAAAAGCGCTGGAAATATATGATAGAACATCTAGAAAGCTTTTAATCTGGATGGGTTGGAGATAAGGCTGTTGTCACTTGCGGGAGGCACGACAAGCTCGGTGTGACTCAGTGATGGATGGCCCAGCCTGTGAGTGCTGGGTCTGTACAGAAACATTATTTGTGGCCTTCTCACAAACATTCATTGTCACTCTGCCTATTTTAAATCTGAGCCTGCTCAAGCTTTAAAGGAAGAGAATGCCATAAATAATGGGTTAGAAACTTCTGAAATTGAGCAAAAAAGCTTTTCTGTGCATAAAGGTGGCAATGGTTTAAAGTCCAATATATTGCCATCTCCTCAGACTAGAAGTTGTGGGAGAGTGGGAATTTTCTCTCTTCAAGAGTATAAAGGTTTAATTTCGAGCCCTGAGAACAGAAATAATCAGGTCTAAGTCCCAGGGCCAAGCAAATCCGTGTCCCATTTGCACCTCAGCCCTGCACAGCTGATTTGGGGCCGGTGTGCACCGATGGCTTTCCATTCCTGCGAGGCACAAAAGGCCACCGCTGCAGCAGATCAATTCTTAAAAATTGGCCTCCCCTGAAACTCCTCAGGTTTGAAATTAAGTTTAAGTGATATGAAGAGGAGAGCATTCGGTGCGAGCACCAGGCAGCGAGAAGGGAAGGTCCCTGTGCTCCTGCAGCAGCGGCAGATACATCTTCCTGTCACCTCCAGAGCAGCCACCGCTGCCTCCTCACGCCCTCAAACTCAGCCAAACCCCCTGTGCTCCCCCCTGCTGCTGACTCTGCCACCCCAGGTACACACCTGGGCAGAGGGAACTGCTGCTTTCCTTTCCCTGTGCCCCCGGATTATTTTAATTATCTGACTCAGAGTTTCTCGGAGCAAGGATAATTTTTCACCACTTAGAAAGCATCAAGCATCTACTCTGCGTGTAATTGAGGTCCTAAAGTCGTTAAGGCAGTAACACAGGAGAGCTGTAAAAAATTATCAGAGAAAATACAGACGGAAGAGATAAGATACAGCTCTGGGAAAAGGAACAAAAGTCCTTTAAAGTTCTATTCTTCGCGTCTTTGGCTTAATTAATTAAATCTCAGCTTGCTTTGCTTCATGAAAGCTCCCCATGCTTGGCAGTGTCCAAGGCCAGGTTGGACAGGGCTGGGAGCAACCTGGGATAGTGGAAGGTGTCCCTGCCATGGCAGAGGTCTGGAATGAGATGGACTTGAGGATCCCTTCCAATCCAAACCATTCCACGATTCCATGGCTCTCGTATCCATGGCACTGATGCTAAAATGGCTCTGAATTAATGAACACATATCTGACATTACCCATTATCACGTTACTCTGCAAATATGTTCTTGCAGGAGGAGATTTTATTTGCTTTGAAGTTTACGTGGTACTGGGGAAAAAAACAGGCTTTGACCTTGTAAACAACTCTGCACTTAGGATTTAATTTTTCAAAAGCATACGTAAACCTGAATAGTCCTCCTGAATTCAGCATGACTCAAATCTCTGCAGGATTTGGTCTGGCAAATTACACATGCAAATTATTCTACAAGAGGATATTTTGCAGATTGACTTAAACTTGAGCATGAGCCAATAGAGTAACTATTGCAGTAAGATATGTAAATTGCTTTGAATAAAGCCCATTTTCTAGTGACAAAATATTTTCCAGGAGAAATGAGATGACAAACACTCAACCAGATACTGCAGAGAGCAGCATCTCCTGAGCAAAAGCTGCCTCTGAGGTAGGAAAGCAGCTCATTGTTTTCTTCCTGCAATCTGACCTTGCTCCTTAATGAATAGCAAAGTTCCCGGCAGAGAAAGAATTAAAGCTGGAGTTTTTTTAAAGAAAGTACCTCTTAAAACATTTCTGTCAGTTTAGGCAAGCACTGAATCCTCAACTACTTTCCCCAAATTTATCCAGAACAGGTATTAAGCTGGAAAATGGAGGAAATGAGCTTGTCTACAGAGATTTCTTGCCTTTCAGATTCAAAGAGGAAATTACAGTAAAACACTGCCAGAATAGTGGGGTTTTTTTTCATATTCAAAGACACACAAAGTGTTTTTTTCCTTTTTTTTTTTTTTTCAGTTGAAAACATCCATGATTGCCATGATCAATGTTTTGACACCACCTAATGCAATCAAGCATCCAGCTCAGCTGCTTAATTCCATTTTCATGTGGCTTCCCTGATAGACAGGGATGGGTTGGTACCAGTGGGAGATCAGGCTGGGGGTCAGCACTTCCTTACTCTGAATTAATGATATCCAACCTTGGGGACAGCACAATCCCTGCAAGCACCAGGTTCTTCTCTGGGCTCACACTTGCATTTGTTCTTTAGGGTTAGAACAGGAAACTCAGAGGAAACCTTAAATTTGGAAGTGAATAAATGACAAGTAACTTCACTGCACTCAAACTCTTTGGTTTAAATCAGATGAGGATTTGGTCGCTCGTGGTTTTAAAGCATTCCAAGAACATCTGAATGCCTGGAAACTCCAGCTGGATTTCAGTCAGGGAACTTACCCAAACCACAATACAAAAAGTAGAAAAGTGACCTCCCTGATTCTGGTTCCTCTGATGAAAAACCCAGGACCGGGTTGGAGAGAGGGAATCCTAGCTAGGACCCAAGGGTTGTGTAAGGATGAGATCCCAAGCAATGGCTGAAAACGTTGTTCCAAAGAGAAAAGAGAGCACATTGGAAAAAAAACAAATGGCACAGCAAAGACAATTGCCCTGGATCTGCATTCTGTGTACACACCTTCCTTTGGAAGAGGAGGTTTATTTTTCTGCCAGCTTTGCTTGCTGCTTCTTTCTTTTTATTTCTCCTCCACACTCACTGACAGAGTTGCTCCGCTTGTTTTGCTCAGGATCATGAATTTCTTTTGGGAACAGGCTCTTCTCATCAAATATTGCTTTCAAGGCTACAAAACAGGAGTGAATTCCACATCAAAATCAGGGGAACATTTGGTGAGGTGCACTGTGAAAATCAGGCTGCAGGAAGGGTTTAAAAAATGAGAGAGGCAGAGCTCGAGCACTGCCCTGCTCCAAGAAAAACACCAGATTTTCTGCTTCCACTTCTGCTGACAAGTTTAGATTTTGGGGATTCTTCTCCCTCCTCAGTTAGGGAACTGAGACTTGTTCAGCCCTAAGGGCTGCAGTGTTTCCATCCCTGCCTCACACCCTTGAGTTCATTGGCCAGGTCTAGCAAATCTGATGGAATGGAGTCATGGAATTGTTAAGGGTGGAAAATGCCTTTAAGGTCATCATGGTCAATACAGAACCACCCCCATATTCACCATTAGACGGGGAAGGGTGAAGATGTCAGGGAGCAGAATTCCTACAGAACAGGAGTGAAGAGAGTCTGGATGGATGAGGAACAGCCCTTCCTTGGGGATGACCCGTTCCTGGGCAGTCTTCAGCCAGAGCCAGCACCTTTTTTGGGCACCAAAATCAAACCAGTCCATCTCAAGGGAGAAATCCCTGGCAATGTGACTTCCCCGGTGTTTTTGTAACTGCTGATTCAATTTCATTTCTTCCCCACCTAAAGCTTTGGACTGAAAATCAGCTGCAGATCCTGAAACATCCAAAGAGAGAGGCCTCCCACCCTGCATGTGCTACTCCTTCCGAAACCTTCCCTGTATCAAGCAGAACTTTGCTTTTAACTTTTTCACAGGGGCAAATTAATCCCCCACTCAACTCAGGGAGTCTGGGCTGGCTTTTTCTCCCCACCCTCCTCCTCCAAGTCTCCATTCCTTTAATTTATTAGAACTCCAATCCTGCCATTAAGGACTGAAAAAAATAATCAAATTATCCTCTACTGAAACAAGAGCTCTAAAACTGTTCCCTGAAGGTCTGCATGACTGAGCAGGTTTAGCCTGCAGCCATTTATTTACATGGATACAGCGGGATGGTCTCCAAGGATTCCTCCAGTCCCAGACAAGATTCCTTCTCCTCATGTGCATCAATCCCTCCTGCTAAAGCCAGACTAATTCATGAATAGGAATAAATGATACTCTCTGAGCTGTTACTATGACACCTGATAGTATCTCAGGAGCAGCGTGGGAGGAAGGGCTGTGCTGCCTTCTTTGGGAAAGGAGCCTGAGGAGTTGCCTCGCTCGGAATTTCACACACTCGGATATTGTTAACGAGATGATGAGCACAGAACGGGCACAGATCTAAAATCACTGCAACCACTTCAGCTGAGAGTGCACTTGCATTTAACAAGACAGAAAAGCAGTAGGCAAAGGCTGGATTTGATGGCCCAGTGATTGTTATCACTGTAGAGAGCATTAAATAAAATCAAACCAAAAGTGCACGGCGCTCCTGGAGCCCTGCTCATTACTGGCCAGGCAGGAAATGATGCCCTGAGTGCTGAGGGCATCCCTCAGAAAAACATCCCACACCACTTTTTGTCCACACTCTGGAATCTCACCTTCCAGCTGTAATTACAGACATTTAGCTCTCGGGAAAGCCACAGGACTTTGTCTATTGATTGCTGTAAGTTGAGGATGAAAGTTGCAACGATTTAAAGGACTGGGATTTTAAATGTGTAAACTCTGTTTCTGGCTTCAGTTAATTAAAAGGTACATTAAACTCAAAAAAAAAAAAAAAAAGGACTAATTAATACATTACCAGGATACTTAATACTTAATTTCAGATACAAGATAGCCATTTAAACATAAATGAGAAAACTTTTGACTGGGAATTGTTAAAGCTAGCAGCAAAAAAGAATCTGATACAGATTTACTGCTACCCTGATCCTAAAGGCAGCAGAGTGGCTTTAATGAGTGATGGTTCTGAGCCTCAAACAGCAAATCAGCTCCCAGTGCCCACATCTGCAGCACAGCCAGAGCAGGACAAACCTCAATATTCAGCGTGCTGGAAGCAGGACTGGGGCCACAAGACTTTCAAATAAAAACTGGCAGGGATTTTATGAACAATCCAGCTGTTCCCTCTCTGTAGAGGTCACTGAGAAGCCAAGGCCATTTAGAACTGAAATTCAGATTTGCCAACAGCTGGGCTTATTTACTTTGGTAATGGGGATATTCACACACAAGCATCACCACTCCACTCGAGTTTGGCTTTTAAAATTGCACTGCCCACATGGTTTTAATGGCTTTATCCCTCATTTATCTCTCATTTTGAGCAGCTCATGGTCACATGGAAGTGCCAGACCAATTTTTCTTTTGCTTGATGAGGGTAAGGTTTGGACAATTAAAACTAAATTAGTGAGGAAGCTCTGAAATGCTGGAATTGTCTGAATAAAAATGACAGTGTTTACACCTGGCCTTCCACAGAAAAGCAGAGAGAGCGTTGCTGCTGTCATCCTTACAGAGAAATAGCATCCCTTGGTCAGATAGAAACAGGCAGCTGATTAAAAAATTCACAGCTCATGTGACAATTAAATCAGCTTCAAAGTATTTAATTTGGAGGTTGCACACTTGGCCCTGCTGAGTCAGCTGCAGTGTCCAACACAATCAGATTCTTTCACCTCATTTCTTTCTGGAAGCTGAGCTGTTGACCTTTGAAATCCATCTCAGCCAAAGTGAACGTGTCTCACAGCAAAGCTCCCGATTTTCATCTCCAGATTCCTCACCCTGGGATCTGCAGCCCGTGATCACCTCAGTCCTCCAGCCTGCGGGGCTGGATGCGCCCGTATCCTTCATCCTCCCCACCATGGGCAGGCTGGGAGCTGGCAGGCTTGGAGAGGAGCTTCTCTAAGGAATAGGAAGTGCCAAGCAAAATTCCAAAGGCATCAGGAAGCCTCCTGGAGGCCTCAAGGACACTGATGAATGCGCCAGTCAGCTGCTTTAATGCGTCCAATTAAGCAGCTGCACAGACCCTGTCAAGCGGTTTCCAAATGGACCGAGGGAAGTCTCTCATCTTATTAAACAGAAATCACCTGGTGCAATCCCCAGATGTAATTTTCCTCTCATACTCCCATGTATTTCACAAATTAAAATCCTTTTTATTTGGTCAAACCCATTCAGGAACTGGTATTCCAGACTCGTGTTTTCAATTAACCTGTGAAGTCTGATCCAGCACCTGATTGAAGGAAGTTCTGATGTTTCCATCAAATTCAGGGGGTTCTGGAACATTTTTACAAAATAAGGAAGTGTTGAGATAGGTTTAAGAGTCTCACTGCTTACTTGAAGCCCCAAATCAGCTGCTAAGCAATAAATCTTGGAGTTCTCTATTACCTTCATCTCCTTTTAGCACAGATGGTAAAAGCTAGTGACCTTTATATTTTTTTGTCTTTCTGTGCTGAGAGCTGGAGTAATGAGAATATAATGAAGGTCTCTTTATTTTCCAGCAGCCTGGGAGGACACAGATTTTCCCAGCACTGCTCCACTGTCTTTTCCCAAAAGTACTTCTCAGGGAGAGGAACAAAATCAGACACATTCATGCCATCAGTCTCCTTGAGGGCTCCAACACTCAGTGACCTAAGCACACCCTTCAAAGCCAGGTTTACTGGAAAAACAAATGGAATTGTACTCCTGTGAATTAACTTTTCTCATCTCATCTTTATAATGCTGTTCTACCAGGCAGATAATGTAGTTACAGGCAAAAAGTGTTCAGAAACTCTAAATAGAGTAAAAACGTGTTTTGTATGGGGTTTTTTCCTCCTTATTACCATTTAGGGGAAATAAAACCCCTTCTCTCTTAATAAATAAAACCCATTTCTCTCCTAAAATCAGCTTCCCCTTCAGCTAAAAAGCTCAAACTTTCTGCTCTGGTGGGATTCTTCCCAAGTAGGATGAACACAGGGAAGTGCAGCAACAGCTGGGAAAATGGGCCAGCCTCTTGAAGATAATTAATAGCGTTAATTACTGCTTTGTTTTGTGCAAACAATTCCATCCTGAGGAGAATTCAGGCACAACACATCATTTGTTGCTGAGCTATTTGGATGCCACGTGAAGCAGCGACACCAAGGCTCAGCTGGGATCCGGTTTGATCCCGTAGCAGGAGCAGAAATGCTGTGAGATCAATTGTAGAGCTGAATAAATAAATCTGCTGAAATAAATCTGAATCAATTCAGCTGAAATAAATCTGTGTTTCCTGTTGGTCACAGCCCTCAGGGAGTCCCCAAAGGCAGGAAGAGAAGGCAGTGTCTCCCCCAAGGCTGAGGAGGATCCTTGGGGATGGATCCATGAGCAGTTACCTCCGTGAGCCTGCCCTTGTCTGCACTTTGGTTTTGCTCTTGCTGTCACCTTCAGTGCTTCCCTGAGCTTCAAACTGCCAGATCCATCTGTGTTTGCAGAGCATTCAGGGGGAGGTTTTTCATATATGCACAGTTTATATATTTATTTAAAATATTGATATAGTTATAGACATATGGAAATACAGCTTGGAGCAGACCTTGAGGGAAGATTGCAGGATAAAAGGTTTCTTGCCTGCCATCCAAGGAGGAGACTCACGGACTGGTTTGGGTTGGAATGACTTTAAAACTCATCTCATTCCAAATTCCTTCAGGGGCAGGGACACCTTCCACTGTCCCAGGCTGCTCCAAGCCCTGTCCAGCCTGGTCTTGGGCACTTCCAGGGATGATCCAGGAGCATCCACAATTTCTCTGGGCAAGAAGCTGCTTCCCCCCCTCAGCCTCTGCTTCCACAGGAGGATGAAGGGATGGGGCACAAAGCTGTGCAGCTTTTTCCATCAAACACAAGCAACAAATCCAGTTGCAGCAATTTAAGGTCACACCAAGAACCTTTTAAATCCAAGAGAACTTTTCTTCACCATTTTGGAGGGCTTCAGACCAGGTAAGGAGCAATCTGAAAATCAGATGTGACACGGCCTACTCGTACAAATACAACATGTTTAGCAAGTCAGCCAGAAATCCAACTTACATAATAAGGCTTCTAATCATCTTTTTTAAATGAAATTTTAATTATGGAAAAATTAGTATCTGGTCTAGAGGTTTCTGCATTACCATAAATGTCTCCAAAAAAAGCACATACTCTAAGAAATACCTCCCGTTGCTGCAGAGCTGGAAAGTAGGACATGTTGATGGAATCCCAAAGCAATTTTTACTAAAAGCACTATTTCTGAGAATCTGGTTCCAACAGAAGAGAGAATCCCTTGCAAGGCCACTTTCTCATGAGTAAAATATTTACAAGAGCACCCAAAAGCCCGTTTCTTCTTCCTGTGCTTTTGGTAAAAATGTACCAAAAGTGGAACAAGTTCATCTATTTCTCTTCCAGGCACTCTGAAAACTCAGGGAAGAAACTTTGTGCAAGGCCCCCACTGGGCTGGGAGGTGGGAGAAGGGGATCACAGCCCTGCTCCTGGCTGGCATGGCTGGGAACTGGCAAAAAATGGCAATTCCTTGGAAAAATGCACCTATTTGGCCATTTTTCTACTTTCATATCAGAATAATGAAACCTACAGTGCTGGGCCAAATTCAGGTGTGGTTTCTGACAGCTTTATAGAGTGAAATCAAGGGAGAACGCTCTGGAATTTGATTCTAGATTGAAATTGTATGAAAAGTGCTTTTCATTCCATGTTCTTTTTATTGCTGCTCAGTCTTCAACAAATATCCCATGCAGAATTAACCCCACATATAACAAAATCACCTTCAATTCTAATTCATTTGGATGATTCAGATGCTGGAGCTGGGAAATTCCATTTCCTATTTGTCCATCACATGATGGTCTGGTTCCTAACTGGGGGGTGGGGAAAGCAAACCTGAGAAAGCAAGAATTTACTTAAAATCCAGTTTATGTTGCCTTAACAGACAAATGGGTCAAATCAGAGGCAGTGTGAGTGTTTTCTTTTCACATCAAATCTTGTCTTCCATCACCCTCCAAAAAATTTGGTCTGAAACTTCCTGTTTTTTGGCTTTTTACTTTATTCTGATGTGTCAAAGCATACCTCTGCATAACTCCCCTTGTATAAGTTATTTACAAGTAAAATAATTGTTTCTCTCCAAAATTAGAAGATTTTGGAGATAAAAAAGGAGTTGCTTTTCTCCTCATCTTCATCCTCATCAGCCTTTGTTCTTGTCCTTGTTTTTTGCAACATCCTTCCTGTGAAAGACAAGCAAGATTTTCAATTTGCTGATTTTCTTTAAAAAAAATAAAATAAAATACAGAGGAAGAGTTTGCTTGAAGCTTGAATAATTTCTTGTAGTCTTCAAATAAAATCAGCAGTCTCTCCTACAGATAAATATATCAATTGTCATCCTTTTCCTGGAAGAAAAAAGAGAGGAAGAAAGCACATCTCTCCCCTGAGACATCTGCAGAGCCATAGTATTTATTTCTACCAGAGAAGTTCTTAAAAGTGTTGTTTTTAGAAGTCAGGATAACTCCCAGCCCACAGCTGCTTTTTATTTGTATTTCATCTTTCTACCCAACTACTGCTAAAGAGGGAGAAGTTGTCCCTAAGATATTCCAGCCTTCCACACGGTGTGTACAGGGAGTGAGGCTGGGACCTTCTCACGGGAACCCAGCCCTGGAAAAACATTTTCAGGAAAGAAATCCCCAGGAGGAGTTTGGGAGCTTCCCAAGGCCCATCACGTGCTGTTTGTAATCCTGGGAAGGGAGGATTGATAAGGGGAACCCTCCTCCTCCTCATCTTATTTGGGTGGGAGTGGGAATCAGTTTCTTTTGAGGTGCCTGCTGGGCATTCCTTGGAGTGAAAGGGATCCCTGGAATTCCCTCAACAGCTCAGACTTGGAGTTTGAAGCTTTGCTCCATTTTTCCCTCCAAACCAAACAAAACAACACCAAAAATTAAAGCCACAAACAAAACCTGCTTGATTTGCCCTTGTCCTATAGGGAACAAAAATAATTGGGCTGATTTCCTTGCACCCCACCTGTGTTTTCCATAATTTCACTTGCCTGATCCATCAGGAGATACCTTGATCAGTGGCCATCCTGGACCCAGCTCCAGCCTGAGCATCCCACCCTGCCCTCAGCCCCCTCCCAGGATTACACAGCTTCCATGGGAGCACAGTTTGCTGCAGATTTCTCCTCAAACCCCAAACAGGCTCAGCAATTCTGCACTGAGGGAGCCGCTGCTGTGCACAGCCTCATTGTTCCAGTCATTCCTTAAACATTGACTGGGGCAAACCTGCAAATCAATTCCCTCCACAGGAAAAACATCCTGCAGGTGGCTGCTGGAAGGATTCATTTCCCTGCACAGTGCAAAATGAGAAACAGTTACAGCAGGAAAAAAGCTCCTTTCAGAACTCTACCTTTATTTCCTATTCATGAATACAGCGCTCCCAAGTAAATCTCACTTTGTAAACAGTTTCCTTTATCGGGCTGGAAGTACCTGGTGAAACTGGATGTAGATGGGGAGGGGGAAAAGCTATAAATCAACAGCACAATGGACAGATTTCTTTGAGCAGAGTAAATAAATTTGCATGTTTTCAAATTGTTTTACAGACTCACGGTGCAGGTTCAAGGAATGGCCAGGAGAAACAACAGAGAATATATTTCACTTTCTCCAGACAGAAATCAGCTGAAGAGCCCACACAAACCCAGAATGTGCTGTCACAAATATCCTGTGCAACCTCAGTGACTTCAGGACAATTCCACGGGCTGCAGGCAGCACACATTAGGATTCTGTGTTTGTTGCCAGGCTGGGTTTAGACTATTTAAATTCCCTGTCAGGATCAGTTATGGTCAAATCATTTCCCATAAAAAGAGAAATGGATTCGTAACGAGACTTAATGCTTTGTTGTTTGAAAAACTATTTCAACACACTATTAAAAACTCCAAGGACTCTAATTGAACTGGTTTTTTAAGGAGGAGACAATTAAAGTTTGCTGCATAATTAACATATCACAGCCATTAATAACCCCTAAATGATCCCTAAATTTCATTTTATTCATTATGGACAAATTGAGCCGACTCATTTTAGAGGAAATACTTTAAAACACCTGTCGGTGAAATATTCCTTCCACCATCTAGAAAGAGAAGCCTCCTAACCACTGCCTGGAATTGGTGTCACTCATTAAAATCATCTTCAGACATTGTGTGCCTTCCACAAGTCCTCTGAGCACGGTCACGGGGCTGTTTTAGTCACCGCTTATCTCCAAGAGATATTCCCAGCTTTTATCAAGGAGCTTGTGTTTGTAAATAGGCAGCACAAAAAGCCACAGCTCATTTCCCCACTTTTGTACTGCGCTGCTTCATGAATCCCAATCTCTTTTGAGGAGAATTTGCACATTCACACGGTTTTATTTTAACGAGCTAAATCCTGCCATCCTTCAGGCAGCTAAAGAGATTCGGATCCCGGAGATTAATCACGGAGCTTCAGCGGAACCATTCATTGAGGGATGATCAAACTCCACAAACAAGGCAGCAGATGGTGGCCAGGGGAGGCTTCCAGGCCCTTCTCTAACGAGCACAGCACCGGCTCAGCCTCGTTTGCACATCCCAGCCCCGGCATCCAGGAGTTGTCTCCGCAGGGGCTGGAAAGCGGCGCCTGATGGCGGGACCTCAGCTCCTCCAAACTGGCCTGGCTCTTTTGGGAGCCCTCCGGATGGGGAGCTCAAGGCGTGTTTGGAAAACCCTCCCAGGCACGTGATGGGATGCTTGGGGTCACACAGCCAGCCCTGTGATCCCTGTAGGTCCATTCCAGCTCAGGATATTCACAGAACCATGGAAGGCTTTGGAAGGCACCTCAAAGATCACCCAGTTCCACCCCTGCCATGGCAGGGACACTTTCCACTGTCCCAGGCTGCTCCAAACCCCTTCCAGCCTGGCCTTGGGCACTGCCAGGGATCCAGGGGCAGCCACAGCTTCTCTGGGCACCCTGTGCCAGGGTCTGCCCACCCTCCCAGGGAACAATTCCTTCCCAATATCCTATCTAAACCTATTTTGTCAGTGTGAAGCCATTCCCCCTTGTCCTGTTGCTAAGGGCCCTTGTAAAAAGTCCTTTTCCATCTTTCTTGTTGGCTCCTTCAAGCAGTGGAAGAGCAAAATTAGGTTACCCTGAAGCTTTATTTCTCCAGTCTGAACAATCCCAGTTCTCCCAGCCTCTTTCCATCCCTCTGAACCCCTTGGTGCCTCCTCTGGGCTCCCTCGTGTGCTGGAGGCCAGGGCTGGAGCTGGGGTCTCACCTGGGCAGAATTCCCTCCCTCACCTGCTGCTCACACCAGCATTGATATTCTAGGATTCTACAAATTTCTATCACCTAAATGTTGTGCTCACAACTTCTGGAGAGGTTCTGTTGGCCTGCAGAACCCCCAGCACTGGAAGTCCCTCTGCAGCAGCTCCCAGCAGCAGGGTGAAGAATAAACCCCTAAAAGCTCCACAAGCTTATTGTTCCTTTGACATATCAGTGACATTCACAGCACCATAAACCTTCCTCATCTGAAATATTTAGCTCCTTAGCAGCAGTCAAACAGACATGCATCCTGCCTGGCACATCCCCACCGTAGATCACGAATTTATTTCTTACAGCCCTCCTGGGTGCTGTATGTGCTGAGACAACTGCATTCCCAGAAATGGGCATAAATATCTGTATTTATTTTCTCATCATACTGGCTGGGGAGTTGGGGAGAGAGAGAGAGAGTGAGAGAGAGCCAGAGTGAGAATCATACAGAGAAAATGGCCTGACAAACGCTCTGGGTGCACTTCCTCCAGCGGAGTGCTTGACATTATTCCTCATCTGCTGTGCCACAGCTCAGAGTGGGCCGTAATTATGGATTTCCAACTGGCATTATGGTTATTATAGATTAGATGTTCATCTGTAAAGACTGTCAAACCAATGAAATTTTCAGGTTTTGAGTAGCCTCCAGGGCAGGGCTCTGCTAGGCTCGCTTTCCTGAGCCATTAGTTTTATTTATAGTCTAGGACTAAACAAGGCAGGAATTAAGGGAATGCTCCTCGCTGAAGGTAATGGTATGGAAATGCTGATGTAGGTCTGTGGCAGCAGACAGGAGCAATAGCCTTGAGGAAATATTGGAAGTGTGGAGCTGAGCAGAGCAAGCAGCACCTCAAGGCTGCTTTTTGTCACTCTGACAGGACAAAGTTGTTAATAATCCCCCCCCACACTCTGCACTCAATTATCAGTAATTTAGTGGCATACAGAATATGATATGCACAGGAAAACACAGCAGCCACCCCGAGTTCTCAACAAAATCCCTGGGATGAGTTCCTTTCTCACCTGCTTTGGATTGCAGAGGCTTTGGAGGATTGAAGCACAGCTAAAGGTTGGCATTTTTCAGGCTGCTATTCCAAACAGCTTTTCCACCATAGTTCCTAGGAACAACATGAAGTTGAAATGAATCAGCCAATCTTGAGCCAAAATTACAGAAAAAACATAAATAAATGAATGGATTTTTATTATATACATGGGCTCTGTGAAAACTCTCCTTTTTAGGGCAAACAGAACCTTCAGATCCACATGGGTTTGATGCTGGTCACTGAGAGAAAAAAAACAAAGGAGGGAGGAAATGTGATTTTTGTAAAGATAAGATTATTAAAATATTGATAAAAGCTTTCTAAGGAGGTGGGAAGTGGGTGTTAAAGGCTTTGGTATCCTGTACATCACCAGCAAGTCCCTCTGTGGGTGCCATTTCCCACTGCCCTGTTGGACCTGGAATAAGGGACAATTCCAAGGGCTCCTTGGAAAGTCAGGACAGCAGCTTTGGCTGTGGCTCCTCTCAGTGCCTGTGTTTTGCTAACTCCATTGGCAAAAGTCAAACTTGCAATCACCAGGATCACAAAGTATCTGAAGGGAAGGCTGGGATGCTTCAGCTGCTGTCTGTGCTGTGAGGAGCTGAGCCAGGAGGCCACTGAAATACCCAAAACACCCCCTTTCAAAGGGAAATCAGTGAGAGGCAAAGGTTACACAGAGCACTGCTTGAAAAAAGTTTAATTTTTTGTGTGTGTATGTTGGACTTTCATGCACAATGTGCCACACAGAAGTGTTGATGGCTGCACAGTGATATTCACCAGCCGTCCCTGTTAGGCCCTACACTGCAAATCACACTCACCCCACACACCTCGGGGGAAAAAATGCATATATTGGGAAAAATGAAGTAGATTTGTCGTTGCTACTCAAAATGATCCAGGGTGAATGCAGGGGAGTGGATTGGGAGTGGCCCTGAGGAGGAGGACTGGGGTGGGTGAAAACCTGGACGTGACGCGGCCCAGAGCCCCTGCCCTGGGCTGAGCCCCAGCGTGGGCAGCAGGAACGGGGACATTGTGCCCCTCTGGCACAATATCCCTCTGAGACCCCAGACAGAGCTGCCCTGGAGCTGGGGAGAGCCCAGGGGAGGCACCAGCACGGTCAGAGCGATGGAGCAGCTCAGCCCTGGAGCCAGGCTGGGAGAGATGGGAATGCTGGACAAGAGAAGGCTCAGGGAGAGCTCAGAGCCCCTTCCAGGGCCTGAAGAGGCTCCAGGAGAGCTGGAGAGGGACTTTTTATCAGGGCTTGTGGCCACAAGAGAAGGGGCAATGGTTTGAAGCTGAAGGAGGGGAGATTCAGGTTAAATATAGAGAAATTGTTCCCTGTGAGTGTGGGGAGGCCCTGGCACAGAGAAGCTGTGGCTGCCCCATCCCTGGAAGGGTTCAAGGCCAAACTTGGAGAAATCTGGGCCAGTGGAAGGTGCCCACAGCAGGAGGTGGAATGGGATCATCTTTAAGGTCCCTCCCAACCCATCCTGGGGTTCTGTGATTTGGTCACACCTGGCCAGTGCCCGCCTCAGCCCCAGCCAGGACCTGGGGATGGATCCAGCCCTGTGTGAATTCCCAGGATCCATGGGACAATGGACATCCTGCTCCCTGTAACTGGGACCTGCAAAATGCCCATCCCAACCCCTCCTTCCCCTCCTCCAGCCTGGACAGACAATTGCTTCCCATTACTCAGGTGGAAGGCTGTAATTACCCTCATAAAAGATGCACAAATAAACCAGTCACAAGCAAATTAATCCAGTCACACCTTACTACTTCACGGGAGTGCTTTGTCTGTACTGGCTTAAACACGATTATTATTTCTAATAGGTCGAGCTGAATTTCAACAGAGCTGCCATAAAAGTGCTGCCTGCTGACAAATCAAAGGTACAGCAGGAATTGCTGCAAACCCAGCACTGAACAGGCCCCCAGCACGTTCCCATCAGATCACAGCTACAGGGACCCAAACAGATACAAAAATCATATAAAAGATCTCATAATAGCTATTATAGTGACACCCTGATCTCAAAGAGACTCAGATCTACGTCACTGGGACAGAAATTTCCCACCTGAAGCGGTGTGGATGCTTTCCCACTGATCCATACCCAGGAGGATGGCAGCACTCACACAGAATTCTGTGAAAGCCAAGGAATCTCCAGTGAAGCCTTCCAGTGATAAAATTCTTTCCACTCCTGTTTATCTATTGATTGGAAAAAGACAAACTGAACCAGGCAGCAAAATTTATATCTCCCCGAGGAGCCCCAATAGCGGGATGATATCGGATACAGGTGGACATGGCACAGCTACAATCAGGGAAAACAGATGGCTGCCTTTTCACCAGAGGGAATTTAATGAGACTTTGCCTGAGAGAAATAGGAAGCAGAAATAATCACTAACAAAACTCTTATCTTTAATTTCACCATTTGCTTTTAGGTAGAATAAATGGAGAGTCAGTGAAGTGATGCCAGCTGAAAAGTGGCAGTGTTCAATAACTTGGTAGGAAGAAAAATACACTGATCTTCACCAAAATAGAGACCTTTAGTCTTGCTTCATGGGCAGAATACAAACAGAATTTAGTCTGCCTACAACAATATTTTACAGAGTGCAACAGTGTTTTGGTGTCTGTAGATTATCACTGACTTTCTACCCAGTCTGCCAAATAAAGCTTCAGTTTAAGAGTCCAAACAATAATGAAAAAATATATCAGAACAAGCATTTAGATGATGCAGTTTGAATGAGGTGAAGTTTAGACCCAGCTGTGTGTTGAAAACCACGTAATGATGAACATCATTCTAGGTGCACTGTAAAAATCACGGATTCAGAGGGAATTTTGGCTACTTAGGAGCCATAATTCCTGTGCAGGCACATGTGGACAGCAGCAGTTTGTTCCCATCCCTGGGAGCAGCTGAGAGTTCTTCCATAAAACCAGTAAATACTCTAAATACACACTAGAAAACACAGAGAGAGGCAGCACACACCTCTGGCACTGAAGGCATTTCTCTCCCTTCACAGTGCACTGCCAATACCTGGTGTTGAGCCCAGGGGTTTTCCTGCCTGAATTTCAATCCTAAAAGGCAAAGATACTTGTTTGGAGAGTTTGAAAATAGACAAGGACACAAAAGCAATTTATCCCTTTTTATCTTTCATCTCACACTGAACAACTGCAGTGCAAGTCCTCTCCTTAGCCAGGGCAACATCGGCATTCTTGGAAATTCTGAGTTTACAAATAGAATGTTTGGAAATTGTGCCTCGATATTTTTCACAATAATGGCATAAAAACCTAGCAGATAAATTCTCTTTATCATTTCAGTGCTTTGATGATCCAGAACCATTTGAAAGTGCCCTTGCTCGTCTATTGCAAAGCAGAAGGAACAAAGCCTTAGGAAGTCAATACTGAGTCAATCCAGTGCAGAAAACACCTGAGCAATGACAGATCCGTGGCTTGAAAAGGGATTTATTGAGGACAACTGCTGCCTTGATTTGCAAGAGGTCTGGGAAAGCATTTCTTCAGTGTGCTGCAGCTTTTAAAGCAATTTAGTGACGTGCAGCCAGAGCCCAATCTTCTCCCTGCACCAAGCTGCCAACCAGGCAAGGGAGTTACTCAGCTTAGAGGAAATCAGGCTTTGATAGATTTTTATATCTTAAAAAAAAAACCCTGAAGCAAACAATACATTTCAGGAATCTATCTTTGCTTGCTTTTTCTTACAACGTGCACGGTACCTGTACCAGCACATCACACTTTTCATCCTCTTTAGAGAGCCAGGATCCAATGGATCTGTCCTTTCCAACACCAATTTTATGGTGACTGTGAAATCAAACTGCTAATTAGGAAACTAAAAAAAAAAAAATAAATAAAAAAAAATAGCATAGGCAGAGCAGAAAAATGCTCTGTTATATTCAGAGGCAACAAAGCAGTGAAAAAAATAAAGAAAAAAAAAAGATGTAAGCAAAGTAAAATCAGGTGACAGAAATCAGTAGCTACTGTGGCTACATCACACCCCTCTCACTATGGATTTTTTTATCTGTTTTCAGATAAAACAAAAAAAGAAATCTGATTTTTTATCTGTTTAACAGTTTTCCCTGCACTAGTCCAACATCAAGCTAAAACCCAATAAAGTCTATACCTTGCCTGCACCAATATTTGCTTTTCCTAGGCTGTTTTTGGTTAATTTACAGTCTGGCTCCTGCAGATTAAAACAGCTTTTGAAAAGATGCAGTTTGGGGAAACACTGGTAGCAAATCTCATTTAAATGCAGTCTAATTCATGCAGTGATAATTTATATTGACAGGACTTTGAGAAAGGAAGTGTTTGCCATTATAAGCTGGAATGCATTTCACCTGCTGGAATTCCAACATATGCATTTTTCATGGCATGAATCGATTTCAAAGGTGTTGCATGTGTTTGTTTTATGTCTGTGAGGTTCAGGGAGGCTCCATCTTCCAGTTCTATTTACAGGACAGGAAAACTGAGATAAGGAATTCCCTTGCTGCACCATCCCTGCTGGATTCACTCAACCTCAGCTTCTGGACACAAATGTAAAATTCTGACTGTTCTTAAAATTTGAACTTCCAGATTATTCTTTGCAGAGCATCACCACTGCACCTGCTTTTTCATTATTATTTAAAGCAGGGCTATGGTTTTGTAATGAGCCTTTTCAAAGTGGAAATGGAAGGTAGGTACAATACTCAGAAGACCTGATAAGACCTAATGTTCTAAGGCAGAACTTTTGTATTTAGACAAGCCCTAATGGAGCACTAAGAGAAGCCTCTTTTCCAAGAAATGCATATTATTATTACCATTTATTAGGGCTTCTCTGAAATAACCTTCCTCTGAGAGCACTTCTAATTAGACAAAGCCAAGAGCTTCATTCACATTGACCTCAGCTCCAGCACCCTGGATAATGGGGAAAGGCAGAAGGGCACAGCCTGGATCTTTGTACAACAAAGCAACGAGAACAGAACATTTTAAAAGAGTTTTCATTAGGGAGAGAAGTTTCTGCCTGTGAGGCACATCCAGGACCAGAAATGCATTACAAACCTGTTAATTGTTATTCCCTTTTAACACTTCAGCACCTGGCTGTGCACAGGCAGGGGGGATCCCACTCCAAAGCCTTCCCTTGCAGGGATAAATGTCTGAACCAGTTGATGCCAGGCCTCTCTAACTGAGGATTCTCCCCCTAAATCTCCTGCTGGGCTTTCCAAGAGTCTCACACAATGCAGGGTTTTGTGGGGACTGCCAAAAAGGGGCAGCAAAACCCACGGAGTTTTTGTAAGGTTTCTGACACAGCCTCTCTCGTTTAGCTGGAAATAATTGAGTTAAAATCAGCAGGATTTCTACCATATGTTGCCCAGTCCTTGAATCCAGGATTACAGGTCATGGTTTTTGTGAGTGACTTAGGGTTTAGGTGAGTGATAAAAATCAAACTCCATTTTCCCAACAGCATTACAGCTTCAACATTTTCCTAGCAGGGGAAAACAATGCCCTGTTGTTTGGCCATTTAGTACCAGTGTGGATGAAACTGTGAGGCAGGAAAATACCTTGAGAGGCTAAAGGAGAGGGATGGGCTTTCCCCACACCTTTGCAGCTCCACTGGGGGAAGAGCCTGGTCCTGCTGGCATTGAGGTGCTGACCCTCAGCATCCCCATGACAACAACTCAGATTTCCTGCCCACTGCCAGGCAAAGACAGCAGCTCTGTGTCTGAGCTAATTACCTGGGGGACAGCAGGAACTGCTGAAACAGAGACTCTGGCTCCATACATCTTCATTAAAATCATCCCATACACTCGTGCTCTGAACCTGGGAAAGGCTAAAAGCTGAAATGCAAATCACGGAGCACTCAGCATTGATTTTTTTTATTTTTTTTCCCCACCTTTTTAATTCCTTGAAAAGATTTCTGATCCCACAGTGTTGGATCTTCCAAGGAGACACCTTTGTCACTCCTTTGGAACAGCAGCAGGGACGAAGAAGGGCAGCCCCTGGAAAATGGAATTTAAGGAGGCTGAGGAGGCAGCAGTTGAACCGAGAATTCATTGATAAGATCACAATTAAAAATTAGGAGATGTTTCATTTTAAATCCACCAGCATTGTTTTTTTCCCATGTTTTGGCTCAAGCACAACAAACTCCTCCTGCTGTTTCTGCAAGTTCCCAGCAGAGATCTGGGTTTGCTGCTTTCCTTCACTCCAAAGCCAAGGAAGCACCATCAGAACGTGCCATCTTTGACTGCACTAGCACAGCCACGGCCCTGTGTTTATAAATTCAAACCCTCAGGCACTTGAAACTCAAGAGCATCCCTGGAAGTGCCCAAATCCAGGCTGGAATGGGCTGGGAGCAGCCTGGGACAGAGAGAGGTGTTCCTGCCATGGCAGGGGTGGCTTCAGGGCCCCTTCCAACCCAAACCTCCCGTGGTTCTGTCATTACCTTCCAAATTCTCTTCACAAAAGCTTTTCACTATTTCATGGCACTTTAAAAAAACAAATTTAAATGTTTTTCTTCCCAGTGCCAGTCAAACCTGAGAATATATCCCGAGGTTTGCAGCCAGCACATAAAACAAAACTGCTGAAACCTCACAGCACAAACCAACATTTGCTCTTATCATTTAAAGCCATAAATATAACTCTGATCTATTCTAGCAAAAACTGGCCAAAGCCATCAGAAATCTCTTCCTGTATCCTTGTAAAAATTCATTGAAGTGAGGCAGCATGATGCTGCCCTTTAGAAAATCTTATTTAATTACTGAAGCCCATTTGAGAAGCAATACACTTCATACTTGCCCAATTACAAAGTCTGCTTCTGCCCTTAAAAACAATCTCAAGCAGAGCCAAAACTAAGCTCTGATTATAATTAAATTTCCTTTTTACATGAATGTTGGTATTTTCTTATGCATTCTGAGCTCTCTGCTGATTATTGTAGGATATTGAGGAGGTGCAGGGTGCTCAGAAATGAAAGGAAGAGTAAAAAAAGAGAAAACATTTTATTATATTAATGTATAAAATCTTATATATTTTGATATACCAAGGAATCATGCATTTTTGCAAAAATATGCTGGCAAATGTTATGGGTGAAAAAAAAGAGATTTAAAAAAAAAATCATGGGAGCTATCATGATATTATCACTAATTTCAGAAGGTTTACTACATGCATCCATATAGGCATAAACTTTTATGAGCAATTAGTGGAATCAAGAGCATTGAAAAGTACAATTGCACAAACATGAAAGGAGAAAAAATATTTTTTTTTAAATTACAAAATAATAAAAAAAATATATTCCAAGGCAAAGTAGAACAAGAGCAAAGAGAAGAGGAAAACCAGGGGGAAATGTTGATTCTTGGGAGAAAGATTTCAGCAACACAAGGCCAGAATGTTGAATCCATTATTTAATTAGTGTTATTAAAGGTGTCAAGCAGGGAGTTAACAGCAGGGCCAGGAGGGTAAGGGCTGTCCCTGGAATGGGCTGGATCATAATGGGAGAGGACAGATGTTTGCAGAGGCTGAGCAGTGAACCTCAAACCCCAACAGCTCTCCTTGAGGCGCCGTGGAAAACAGCCCAGGAGCAGGAAATTGAAAAAGGCAATTGTTCTCCCTGCCTGCCAGCAAAGGGAGGATAGAAGAACATGACAGCATTATTTCCACCCAGAATAAAATAAACTAATAATAATCAGGAACATAATGACATCAGTGGGCTGCCAGCAGAGGGGACGGGAGGTGAGCAGTGGCCAGGACACCCTGGGCAAGAACAAAGCTCCTTCTGCAGCCCCAGAGCAGAGCAGCACAGGGCAGTTCATAAATCCGGGCTCTAGGCAGGCATTCATCTCATTAAAGTCGAGATTAAACTGTGCAGAGCAGGTGGGAGGCCGGGTTACCCCCGAGGGGAGGCTGAGCTCAGCCAGGTCCCTCTGCTGTCACCTGGGTGATGGGAACGACCTGGTGGGATTTGGGAGGCACCCCCTGCCAGCAGAGACAAGACTGGAGATCAGTTTCAAATTATTTTTATTTTTAGTTTATTTTTTATTTTAAATGGTTTTTAAATGTATTTTTATTTTAAATGCAGCTCTTTGACAAAACACAGAGGTTAAGGATATATTTAAACATATTTATGCTGAAAAGCACAGTAAATATGATTTAGATTTATGATTTAGATTTATGATTTAGATTTGTCCAGCAAATCTATGACTCAGGGAGACAACAAGGCAGATCTGTGTGGTTATTTTAGCTCAGAGGGGACTGAGGGAAGCTGTGACAACAACCCCCAAGTACCTCCTGCACTGCAAGGAGGGAATTACCCATTGTCTGTGTCCAGGAAAGCTCTGGGGACCTCAGACTGCAGGAAGGAAAATTCTAATTAGACACCAGAAAAAGCTTTTTAAAACTTTTTTTTTTTTTTTTTAAGAACATAAGTCTAGAAGGAATTATTTGAGGAATTAATGAATACTCCATTACT
Organism: Cyanistes caeruleus; assembly: GCF_971803275.1. Lineage (NCBI taxonomy): Eukaryota > Metazoa > Chordata > Aves > Passeriformes > Paridae > Cyanistes > Cyanistes caeruleus. Next base: position 22,046,840 of record NC_141710.1, on the reverse strand, counting down.
TGAAGCTTTTGATCTGTTAGAACAACTTTTAACGCCTCCTGAGTGCCACTTGTTCTTTGTGGCCAGCATCCAGAGGATGAGGAGCAACTCACCCAAGGTGATCTGAACAAGGAGAGTGAGAGGCAAGTTCATATCTAGCAATGAAGAAATGGGCAAAAATAAGTAAAAAGATACATTGGAAGAACTGACATTGAGAAATGTAAGTTGCTGCTGCAGGTAAAAGGTACAACACCCAGAAAATGTGGGTTAAAAGTCAGAAAGGTGGGGAAATGTATTCAGGAATGGACACACTGCCCCAGATAACTTACAGAAACTAAAGTTTTACTATTTCTCTGGTCAGATTTAATTACCAAAGCACAAATATTCAAGATTTTCTTGCCTTAAAAAGCGTTTCATAGCTAAGGTATCAGGCTGGTTACTCCCGTGAAGGTTCTCTTATCCAAGCTCACACTCAGGGTGCTGAAGGCAGCTTTGATTTCCAACTCCAAACTTTTATTCCCAGCTTGTACAAACTCCAAACACCAGTGCTCTGGATGTGAGCTCACACAAGGCTTTTTCCCTGTTCTAAGCAATTTCAAAGATGTGTTTTTAGTAACTCATTTATTGGCCATTGCCACCCATTTTCAGCTGCACAGTTATATCTTGCCTTTTTAAGCTTGCAGGGAGTGAAAAACTCAGGTTTTGCAGGACCTGCCTGTGGAAAGGGAGAGCATCACCCAGCTCTGGCTGAGCTCTGAGTGTGGTGGCATTCCCAGAAATGAACCTTGATAAAATCCAACTCTGTGTCTCACAATGGGTGCTGTTGAACACTCCCAGCTCAATAGATGGAGAACAGTTCAAGAAAATCAGCATCTAAAATTGGAATGTTAAATAAAACACAGGACAGGGAATATCAAAGACCAATAGACCAGTGAGGCTGAAAAATGCACATTTGCAGCTCAGAAAACACAAGTTTCACAGTTACCTGCCCTAGATGTATTTATCATCTTCCCAGCCATGGTTCCAGATACTAAAAAGCAAAAATAGCTTTAGTAATAAAAAACACAGGCCACAGGGCAAGAAAATAGGTTTAAATCTAGATACTAAGAACGCTAAACCTCTGAGGGAAATAAATCTGTAATCTAAATCACATCCATTTATAGATGGGAGACAGATTTGCTCTATAGAAGGAGCTGATTCATCTAAATAAACTACCAGGCTTGTATTTACAGCTCTACTGAGATGACTCTGTTCTCCTTCACGTGGGTATTACTTTATTACCAGCTTCCTTGGAGCAATATTTCATTTCAGAAAAATGAACTGAAAATCCAACATTTCATGTCAAACCCAGGATGCTCATTCCAGCCAGGATTAGCTGTGGTATTTAAGCATCTTTGCCCAAACCACCATGAAGCAACATCTTACCTTGTTCCCCCATGGATCCCAAGGGGATGCTTTTGGGTTGGGAGGGACATTAAAGATCATCCCATTCCACCCCTGCCATGGCAGGGACACTTCCCACCATCCCAGGCTGCTCCAAGCCCAGTCCAGCCTGGCCTTGGGCACTGACAGAGATCCAGGGCCAGCCCCAGCTGCTCTGGGCACCCTGTGCCAGGGTTTTACACCCTCCCAGCCAGGAATTCCTCCCCAATATCCCATCCATCCCTGCCCTCTGGCACTGGGAGCCATTCCCTGTGTCCTGTCCCCTCCATCCCTTGTCCCCTGTCCCTCTCCAGCTCTCCTGGAGCCCCTTCAGGCTCTGCAAGGGGCTCTGAGCTCTCTCTGGCTCCTTCTCCTCCCCAGGTGAGCATTCCCAGCTCTCCCAGAGGGGCTCCAGGCCTGGGATCCCCATGAATGAAACCACAAGGTACCTCCCCACCATCACAGTCTGAAATAACATTTTTCTCGAGGTTTTAAGAGACCTATTGAAGAAGCATTTGTTTCTCTATCGTGAGAGCTGTCCGTGCAGAGGGAGCCGGTTCCCACTCTCAGCCAGGTGGGCAGGATGCTTTTCCAGCGAGCTCCATCCCCGGCCGCCTTTCCCCCGCTTTCATCCCACCGTGCTGCCGTGCTGCCCACACCCCTGAGCACCAAAACGCTGGAAAAGCCGCCAGGCCGGGTCCCAGCAGGCCAGGTTTGCATCTCCGGGAGGGGCCAGGAGCTGGAGCAGCCCGGTGAGAGCGTTCCCCGCCGCTCCTGAGCATCCCCGCATCCCGGAGCATCCCCGCATCCCGGAGCATCCCTGCATCCCGGAGCATCCCTGCATCCCGGAGCATCCCCTCATCCCGGAGCATCCCCGCATCCCGGAGCATCCCTGCATCCCGGAGCATCCCCGCATCCCGGAGCATCCCCGCATCCCGGAGCATCCCCGCATCCCGGAGCATCCCTGCATCCCCGCAGGACACACAGAGCTGCACCCGGGAGGGAGCACGGCAGGGCTGGCCCAGCCTGCCTGCCTCTTTCAGGGCAGGGATATCCCCAGGAACAGCTGGAATGTTAACTGGGAGGTTCACTGGAGGCGAAGGGAATTTGGTAGCCGGCAGCCGCTGGAGCCCGGCGCTCCCGGGGATAGAGAACCCCGCAGGTTCGGGGATCTGCTCCTGCTGCGGCTGTTTCACTGGAGCACAGGGCACACGAGCATGGTGTGTGGCTCTGGAACACCAAACCCTTCCCAGAATTAAAGCCCGGAAAGGGAATTACTCAGGAAAGGCCGGAGGGCTCCAGCTGCAGAGCCAATTCCACTAAAACTGAGGGGAAGCAAAGCACCCGCCTTCCTCTCCAGGCTGTGCCACAAGAACAGCAAAATCTGGCTACAGAGGAACCCTGGATCCCTGGCAGTGCCCGAGGCCAGGATGGACGAGGCTTGGAGCAGCCTGGGGTAGGGGAAGGTGTCCCCATGGCAGGGGTGGCACTGGGTGGGCTTTAATGTCCCTTTGAACCCAATCCATTCTGTGATTCATGATTATGAGATAATTTCCCGTTAAAGTAAGTGCTTGTTTCTTTTCACCCCTCTGACATCTCTGAAATCCTTTCCACTGACACACTTTTGCACTCTTTTTTTATTTTTTATTATTTTTTTTCCTCAGGGAAATGCAGAAAGATCAGTTTCCCTTTTCCCTTACCTGCTCCAAGACTGAATTTTTCCAGGATCCAGCCACAGCTTTGCCTCTGACCCTGCTGCAAGTTCCCTGCCCCATTTACAGGAGCATCAGTTCATTATTGGGAGAGATAAAGGGGCACCTCTGAGCTTCATTAGGATAGAGAGAAGAATGGGATTTTAGATTTCTGGGAAGAAACCAGCAATCTTCTGGGTTCGCAGCTGATGCTGAATGCCTCCAGTCCTCAGCACCTGTGAACAGAACAAAGAAATCACCAATTATCTCCAGGTTTTGCCTCGGAATGGGATTCAGGAACAAATAGCTCACACAGCAGAAGGTCTGCCTTGCTTATTATTTTCCTCATTTGCAACTTAAAGCATTTTGGTTGGCTCTGTAAAGAGTTGTTATTTGTTTTGTGTCAACAGCCAGGGTCCTGCTGTACAATTATTCATTGCATAAACACACATTTATTCCAGCACTATCCTGCTCCTGCTCCAGCAGATTTTATTCTCTGGCTTTCACATTCCTTTGCAGAAGGAGAAGGGAGCTGCAGGGAGGTTTGTGGCTTGCAGCTCTCGTGCATCTGAGCTCATCAATCACACTCATTTCCTTCCCCACAGCCTGTGCCTGTCTCGGGTGATGTGGCTGCATCCAAACCTGTTTGTTTGATACTCAGCTGAGCGAGAGGCAGCAGAACCGCTGTGTCTCGAGTCTCTGGCTCACACACTCAGAAGGAAATCTGAATTATCAGAAGCTGGAACATCAGCAGCTCTGCATTCTGCAAGGGTCTCCAAAGACCTGGGAATAGCAGGCAGGAGCTGTGCAGCCACCGAGGCCCGCTGGGAAGAGATCCAGTAAAAATCCCCTGTGGAATCGCCCAGGGGCTGATGCAGGAGGCTGAGGGGGGAATCTCGTGGTCTCTTGAGCACAGGGATGAACAGGCAGGCTCTAAAACAATATTCACTGCTGTGCTGTGAGGAGCCACCCCTGATGGATCAGAGGAAATGTCCTGTGCTGCAGGGGCTGGGATCTCTGCAGCATTCCTGGAGCACAGGGCTGCATCAGTAACTGGATGCAGACAAGGAATAATCCTGTAATTAAAGAAATCAAATAGGGTTTGCCATGCACCTTTCCTGGATCACGTTCTGCTGTCCAGAAGAGACAGAGATTTTGCCTCATCAAATACCCCATTTCTCCAGGAAATGAGTGGATGACATCTTTCATCTATTATATAAATTTTACCATTTTTTTCAGTGGTAATAATACATAAAGTGTTTTCTTTTCCTCTTAATTCCACCTTCAATTATGTGTAAATTCGCCCGGCTTATTTTCCAAACTCCATCCTCTCTTTTCTTCAAGCTGATTTATCAGATGAAATCACAGCCACCCTCTAACTGATGCAATAATTCACTCTGATGGCTGACACACATACAGGTGAAAAAATATTGGCACAACACACAAAGTCATCTTAATAAATCATGGTAAATTAGTAGGGAGAACTCATTTTCAAGCTTTTAGCATAACAATTAAGACGAAATGAGAGTGGAAAGCAAGAGCTGAGGGCCAGGTTGGACGGAGCTCTGAAAAACCTGCTCTGGTGGAAGGTGTCCCTGTCCATGGGAGGGGTGAAATGAGGTGATATTTTAGTCCTTTTCAACCCAAACCATTCTGTGAAACTCCTGAAAAACAATTCTTGTAAACAAGCCTCTCTCCACACCAGCACGAGTACATTAATATCGCTGCCTGCACTTGAAAGAAAAGCATTTAAGGAGGAATTACACACAACTATGAAGCAATTCAAGAAATTGATCCATACAGAGGCAAGCACATAATTTTAAAAGATATTATTAAGCTTCACCTGTGGGCTGGTAGCAAGGCCATTAAGGAACTTTCCCGTGATGAACTGCATTTAGTGGGAATTTTAGTGGAGGTGTCGGATCCTGTGAGTTCCTCGGTGCTTCAATTCCTGGCTGCTCACGTGCTGAAGCGTGTTCCTGGAGACCTGCCAGGGCTTTTTGCATGTATTGGGGGACTTTGTAGAGTGTGAATTTGGCAGAGCACTGGGTAGTGGATGCTCAGGGCTGGGAGGAGTCCAGGGGCACCAACAGCCCAAGGTGTGGGGGCTGCTCTGCTTCAGAAGGGACCCAGTGGGGGGAAACCCTGCCCTGCCATGTGGGACACAGCTTCTGGAGCTGGGATAAAGAGTGAATGTCTGGGAACCACCACTTCAAACCTTTCCTGATTAACACCACTCCCATTCCATGATAAATACAGCTCTGGAGGGATTTCTCCTCAATGACTTGAATTGTGCCTGTGCAAACCTAGCACCAATGTTCACAAACACACTTCTTACTCTCCCACAAGTGCACAGCTGTTCTATGCATGATCACGACAGGTTCAAAATGCACAACTTTCCACTTAAAACCCAAGTGCCTTTGTGATTTTTGCTCTGCAGCCTGTACAGAAAGACAGATAAGGAAGGGTTGAAGCCTGGTTGTTGCTCTAGGACTCAAATCTGCAAGGCTGTAAGAGGCATTTATGAGAAGTGGTGTTTCACGAGCTTGGTAATTTGCAGTTTGTTACAAAGACAAATTTGTTTCTGACTAAATTGTATTGTAAGTCAGGCTCCTCAGGGAACATCTGACTAAAAGGTGATGTTAAAGTAATTTCCATAACATCAAACTATGAGACAAATTATAAACTTCATGGAGGAGAAAAGTGGGGGAAAGGAGCAGGAGCTGAGGTGGAACGAATTTCTTCATGGTAGTGCTCAGAATGGGGAGAGCTCAGATAATGCTGTGCAAACTGCAGTGCTGAAAGTGCTTGGAAACAAGCACAGCCTTGGCTTTTCAGCTGTTTCACAGTGAGTGACTCCATCCTTGAAGGCATTTTTCAAACCACCCAGACACCCTGCAGAGCCTTCCCCAAGGAGGAGAGTCCTGGCAGGGACAGCAGCTCAGCCACTGCTTGGGAATTTCCCTGGACCCCAAAACCTTCCCGTGGTAAACCAGGCACAGAGCAAATCTCACTGCTCAGCACAGGATTGCATCTGCAAGGGCTCCAGCAGCCACCAGTGGGGTGCAATGGGATGTTCTGAGGGGAAGGAGCAGTGATCCATTGCTCTCCAGGAGAGCCAGCTGTCATCCAGGAGAGCACAGGGGCCAGAGCAGCTCAGACCTGACACCCAGAGCTGACTGAGAATCCCAGGATGGCTTGGGTTGGAAGGGACATTAAAGATCACCCAGTGCCACCCCTGCCAAGGGCAAGGACATCTTCCACTGTCCCAGGCTGCTCCTAGCCCCAGTGTCCAGCCTGGCCTTGGGCACTGCCAGGGATCCAGAGGCAGCCCCAGCTGCTCTGGGCACCTGTGCCAGGGTTTTACACCCTCCCAGCCAGGAATTCTTCCCAATCTCCCATCCAGCCCTGCCCTCTGGCACTGGGAGCCATTCCCTGTGTCCTGTCCCTCCATCCCTTGTCCCCAGTCCCTCTCCAGCCCTCCTGGAGCCCCTTCAGGCCCTGGCAGGAGCTCTGAGCTCTCTCTGGCTCCTTCTCCTCTCCAGGTGAGCACCCCCAGCTCTCCCAGCTCCAGAGCAGAGGGGCTCCAGCTCCAGGAGCATCTCCATGGTCTCCTCTGGACTCATTCCAGCAGCTCCAGGTCTCTCTGGTGTTGGATCCCAGGGCTGGAGGCAGCTCCACAGGTGGGGCCTCACCTGAGCAGGGCAGAGGGGCAGAGTCCCCTCCCTTGCCTGCTGCTTTGGGCTTGGAGAGGGAAAACAGGACTTGTCAACCTTGGAATTCCCAATCAGGGCATTTATCAAGGCAGCTGCACCAGCTGCAGCACAGAGATCCCATCTTATTGACAGTCCTCACCTGGCAGATTTTTGCATTTAAATATTTTAATATCACTGCTGTGATTGTTTTCCTTAATGAGGCAGAGGAGCTTTCTTCCAGGAGCCTGAAAGACCTCAGTGTGCCCAGCTTGTGACAAACAAGGGGTGACAAAGTGTGGGAGGCACTGAAGGTGGCCAACACCAACAGAAAAAACCCTGTTGAGTGTAGTACAATGATTATAAATGTGAGGAATGGCATGCAGCAAGGATGAGGGCAATTTATCCTGAATATTAGAAACAGCTCAAACACTGAGACTGAATTCATGTTCTGTGTGCCAGGGGAAAGGACTAAATGACATGAGAGACTTCCTTTTCCTCCTGTAATTCCCATCACCTCATGATTCAGTGATAAATTCCCTTCCTACCTCTGCATTTCATTCAGGTCATGCACAGACACAGCACCAGGACAAACCTCCAATGCCACTGAAGCCTCTGATGCTGTGAGCAACAAAATACAGAGTCCTCCCCAAAAGTTAATAATCTCTCACTTTGCTCCAACATCAATTGGATATTTTCTTGCTGTTTGGTAATTTCTGTTTTCTTCTTACAGTTCCCACTGGATAGCTGAAGCACTGACGGGCTGCTCTAATAGGAATTGCACACCTAAATTATTCAGAGCCAATTTATATTTATATATATAACTGTACCAGTACTGGACTTTTACCTGACTACATTTTCCCCAAACCCTTTATTACCCAAAAATATAAATAAATGTCATCACAGCCTCCCTCAGCCTAGGAAAGACTTACCAAAACACCTCAATGCTTACAAATAACACAAAAGAAAGACAAGAAAATTACTACAGTTTGTCTTCTACTGTTCACAAAGCTAAAATTTCATTTAGCAAGGAGCCAAGACAGCTTCACTGGGAGCTGCACCCATGCCATCAGTTTTTAAAGACCCTAAAATTAAATTAAAATGTATAAAAAATCTTCAAGGTGAATCAGGAATTTTCTTCTACTAGAGATATAGTAATCCAGATTTAAAGAAATAAAAAACAATGCCTAAAATTTAATTGTTTTTTTTAAAAAAGGAAAAAACTTCCTTTTGCAAATGTTAGCTAAGCCATCCTGATTTTTGATCATTTTCTCCCCATGTACACACTTCTGTTTTTCTAGTTAACCACAAGCTTTGATCCATTTTTAGAGCTAGATGCAATCTGTCCAAAGTGACATTTTTTATTCCAGAAGAATTTTGTGCTGAAGAAGCTCACTCAGCTCTGCTTCAATTGATCCCTACATTATATCAGTGCTCCCCCAGGTCCCAGCCCCCTTCCAAGGAATTCACAGGACCTCTGTAGAGGGATGAAGGGAATTTCTGCTGCCTTACAGCACCATGTGAGTTTATTTCGTTTATTTTACCCAGGTGCTGAGGCATTTCTCCACTTGGCCCCCCAGCCCTGGCTCCTGCAGCCAAATGTGTCACTCAGAAAGTGAGAAAAGCCCAGGCATCCCCCCTGCCACACACACACACCTCTAAAATGAATAAAAAGGAATTGCAGCAGCCAAGGAGGGCAGGAGCAGGCCCAGGCAGGGCCCAGCTGAGACATTTGATGGGCACAGAGGAAATGTTTGCAGCGGCTCAGAGCCTCCAAACCTCCTCCCTTCAGTGGGGATAAGCCCCAGGTATTTATAGACTTGATCTCATTTCCTGTCCTGGGTGAGTTACACAAGGTTTCCCAAGGACTCACGTGCCACCCTAAGGCCATTTGGGCTCTTTTTCCCTGTCAGGTGTCCAGCAGAGCACAGAATTCCTCCTGGAGAAGGAGGATTTCCCCGTGTCAGGAGCGAACACAGCTGTGGGCACCGCAGCTCGCTCCGACAACCCCATCGGCTCCTGGCACCAGCAATTCTCTTTTTTGCTACCCCAAATATTGAAGGAGAGATTCATAATCTCTCTTCTGGCCTTGAATAGATTTTGAACGAGCCAAAGACTTAATCTCTCATCACAAAAAGATTAATCAATGCCCTTGATCTCCTTAGCAGCACTTCTCTGGTTCCAGTCACGACAATCCCGTTGGGCAGAGGGAGCCTGAACCACACATCCACTTTTCCAGCTCATCTTTCCACTGCCCCTCAGAGCCAGGAAATCCTTCCCTAACTCTGCTGAGGATCATTCATCTGCTCTGTTTCAGAAGAAAACCACGGGAAGCTTTCTCACAGCTCTCACACCAGTGACCACAACCGTTCCTGGATCAATACATCCTGAGATGTTCTGTGTGTACCCAACCAGCCATGGACAAAAATCAGCCACTTTTCCAGCATGGGACTCTCAAAGTCCCATCTTGAGGTGCACTGTGGTCAGGCTGCTGTGTTTAGGAGTGCCTGTAGTAAAAGGTAAACTGTTAATTATTACAGATTAGGGCAATGATTTGCCAAGACAGGCACCACAGTTTCATTTTTTACATTCAATAAACACAGCATTTGAGCCTTGCTTGGGCAAACCCAAACAAGCTGGCACATTGCAAGCACAGGGTGCCCAGAGGTTGTGGATTCCCATCCCTGGCAGTGCCCAAGGCCAGGCTGGACAGGGTTTGGAGGTGTCCCTGCCATGGCAGGGGGAGCTCTGGATGGGCTTTGAGATCCCTCCCATCCCAAACCATCCTGGGATTCTCTATTTAACCCCAAAAAAAGGACAGCCCCAAACTTCTTAAGCCTAAACTTCAGCAGTGCTTAACATTTTCTTTATCCCTTCTGTCACCACCTCTTTCTCTCACTTCCCCCTTTGGCCATTCCACGCTTCCTCGGGCAACTCGTCTCAATTACAAAATGTAATTTTCAAAATAATTTGTCCAGCAGAATCGCTGCCACCTCCTTCAAACAGCCTGGGAAGCAAAAGCTGTGCTGTGCTAACAGAGCCAATTTGTCCTGCTCTCAGGCAGGGATCAGGAAGAGCTGGAATATTTAGCCAGACCACAGCTGGAGGTCAGAGGTCATTGTGTTCCCCCTCACCACCACACATCAAAGGATTTTTTAAAATTATGAATTTTATTAAATGAGATACTAAAGTTTCTATTACTTTTGCATCATTTTTCTGCGACATTCTGTCCTAACAGCCACTGAAATCAAACAAGAGAACTTTTCCCCCTCATAGAGGCAGCTTGGTCCATAAAGACAGAATTCAATAATTTAGACAAAATAAACCTGGTTTCTACTAACATTATTCCAGTGTTTTGGGGCAAAACTCTTTCTGTTTTGAACTCCAAGCTCTTTCATCCTTAATCTGTCTCATATCTCTGCACAAAATTAAGCATGACATGACCCCACTCTGAAATGAAAACTTTCAGTATTACAATAAATAATCCTGTGCTTCTGGAATAAATTTGAAATGATTCCTCCTAGGAATAATTTTTCATAAAGATTCCAGCTTCCACTGTAGCCTTGAAATAAATAAAAAAAAAGATGCTAAAGAAAGTTGTTGAAACACCTGATCTTTAGGAAAAACCCACAAAGCTCAGAAATTGTATCTATGAGGTAAATAAAACTTATTTAACCATATAGAGAGTGTGGGTAAGAGAATTTCTTGGGTTTCCATTCCTTTCTCTGGCAAAAGGGAGAGAAAACTGCAGCTGCCACTGCTCTGCCAGGACAGGAAGGAGCAGTTTAAGGTACCTGAGCATTTTCCTGCTCCAGGAAGAAAACATTCAGCAGACAGATGAGTGAAACAGTTAAAATTTTCGCCTTCCACACAACCATTTTCTACAAATTATGACTATTTTCCTCCACTATTTGCTTCTCCGATTTTCTCCTGGCAATATAATCCATGCAGAAAATTATCTGAGCTCTTTAGCTAAAAAGAGACTTACTTATTTATTTCATCTCAATTCTGAAATATTTACAGGATACCATCTAATTTTGGAGTGTTCCCACACTGGAAGTGATTTGCCTTTGCTCACATTAAATGTTCCTCATTCCAAACACTGCAAAGCACTCTAAAATGTGATGTTCCCTGCCTGCAAAGCTTTCCTTTCAGCTTGGGAAATGTCAATGATGGTGATGATGATGAATAATAATAGTAATAGTAATAGTAGTAGTAATAGTAATAGTAATAATAATAATAATAATAATAATAATAATAATAATAATAATAATAATAATAATAATAATAATAATAATTTAATTATATATATATTCTTATTATTTTATTATTACAACAGTGTAGCTGAGATCAGGGCCTTGTTGAGTGCAGTCCTTAAATGAGGAGCAGGGAGGTTGAGGCACAGAAAATCCAGCAGGTGAAGTTTGGGATGCTGGAACCACGTTCCTGTTTGGGACAAGGCCACCTTTGTCCCCTGCCAGTGGGGGATGTGAAAGGGGCTGGGTGTTTAAAGTGCCACACTGATGAACACTGGAGCACAGAGGATGGGTTTTTCACAATAAGGTGATCCATGAGGAAAGGGAAATGAATCCTCTCCAAAACTGCAAATTACAAAATGATTTTTTTAATCTTTTTTTTTTGACGCAGAGTTGCCCTTTGAGAGGTGTCCTACACATTGGGAGGGGTGAATACAGTGCTGGAAAAACCAAGACACAGCTCCAGGCTGAACTCCTTCCTAGGAAGGAATTTTTGTGGGGAAGCAAGAGCAGCAGTTCCATCCCCAGCAGAGCCAGAGCAGATTTCCCCCCACACCAACACTCTCCTCCAGGAGCAGCCTCCAAACCCTGCCACAGCTGGAAACCTCTTAATGCCAACAGCAGCAGCTCAGGAATGATGTTCCTGTGCCACACTTGCTCTAAGGAAAACTTCAAACCTTGTTTTAGTACTTAATTACATCATTTCCAACACTGTCCTTCTAGTTTTCGTGCTCCATTCTCCATGGAGTGAGTTCTTGTGTCCAGTTTTAAGTTATTTCACTGAGATAAATCAACCTAAAAGCAGCTTTTTACCATGGAGACTGAAAGAGAATTGTAGGTGTATTATGTGTGAGGGATGTAGGTTGAGTGTTGGCTTTTCCAGCTCTAATAGCTGAGGGATAAAATTCATACAGAATGAAATGATCTGCTTTCTGCTGCTACAGAAATTTGGGGGATGCAGCAGCTTTTACAAGTCCTTGGAAGTTGTAAAAGGGGAGAATTCAGCCAAGCAGTGACAGTCTTGCAGGGAGAAGGGCAGCAATATCACCTCAACAACAGGAACCTTATGTAATATATATAAACCCCAAATTTCTTATCCAGCTTCCACTGTGGTGAGCGACCCCGCACTTGTGAATTAATATGGAAACATCTTGAGACATTATTTAAAGGTTTAACTAATTTGTAATCATTATCTACTGGCCTCCCACCAAAAAGAAAAAAAACAAACAAAACCACAAGACTAACACTCACCACTTGGGAGAGTTTTCAGAGGTCAAGAAAATAAATGTTAAGTCCATGTTTTTCATTAATTTCTACCACATAATTCTCCTCCAAATGGATTTTGGAAAGGGAGAAGTAACAAGTCTTGCCTGCAAGGCACGCAGGCAGCAGGAGGTACAGGCTTTGAATTGGCTTTTAAGAAGTCAGAAAACCCACAAAGCTGCCAGCTGGTAAAATTTAGTTCCAGGTCCTCAGTTCAGAGAGACAGACAATCCAGAGATGAACAGAAGCAACAGCAGTTTGCAGCTGAACCGTTCCTAGCAAAATCCATTTACTTTAGGCATTTTTGATGATGAACTTTTCCACTTGCTGCTGAAGTTGGGCTCAAAGGACAGTGACTGATAGCTTGGGGAAGAGCTGAAATTGGAGCTGGAGGTCTGAGCACAGAACACAGCCCAGTGGCTGCTGCGGTGGAAATAAATGTGTGTGGAGGTGTTCCTGTGCAAACAGCCCCATCCATCCTCAGCAGCCTCAAGGGTTTGGAAATAAACACTAAGTCTGGGCTGGAAGTTCTCCCCTGAGCTAAGGCTGAGGGCAGAGCAGGGGCACTCTCCAGCACACCTGCCCCAAAAACAGTGACCCCAGAGCTTTAGTGAGGGACTGATTTGCAGCCTGTAGAAATAAAGGATGATTTTCTACCAAATTCATTAAATAAACTGTCAGAAAAGGGTTTTTTGCACCTGATCCTTCTCTACCACTTAGAATTGCAGCCCATATAATGTGGAGGAGGATGTGGATGCTGCTTGTTTTGGCCCAAAAATGGGGTAAGCAAAGCAACACCAGCTCACCCTGGGGGCTTTTGCTTTCTTCCCTCACTAGAGACAGCACAAGGACACCAGGAATGTCCCCTGGGCTCCACATCCTTGTGCAGCAAGCCCTGGGACAAGGTTACACATCACACTGACACCTCAGGAAACGAGAATTGGCCAAGGGGCAGCTTTGATCCTTAATTCCTGCAGCGTGCCAGCCCTGCTGTTTAATTCCTGCCTGGCAGACATGAGTTCCACAGGTGCTCCCACACCTCAGCTCCATTTTCCTCATGCATTACTCTGCTCATGCAAGTTGCTGCCTTCTATTGGCGGGGAATTACAGAACCATTATTGCATGTTCATGAGAAAAAGCTCCAGATAGAAAGAGGTCAACAGGTTGAGCTTCACTTACTTTGGCACTGTCAGCAGTTGGTATTGCTCGTATTTTGTGACAAAAAAAAGTCTCTCCTTATGCTGGAAAGAAAAAAAAACCCAGACTTTGCTCTTATGTCTTGGAAATGCAGACATTTGGTTTTGAAAAGAACAGCTCAGTTCTCATTCAAATAAAAAATACTGACTTGCACAAGACCTTACTGTTAATCGTTTGCTTTGGGTTTTATATTTAAAGTCATGTAAAAAAGGCAGGTAAAACTCAGCTGAAATTGAGTTTTCTTTGCCCCTTACGCTTTGTAATTCTTACTGAATAGAAATGAGGTGGGAATTTTTTTTCCCCATTACTTGCAGCAACTGTGGCTCTTTGTGGGGCTTCAGAGTGCATTGAATTTGTATCTGACAAGACTCTACCCGAGCTCCCTAAATACTGGGGCTGGGCTAAAGGGTCCCAGGGGAATTTCACTCAGACATGGCTGCTGCAGAGGTTGTCCAGATCCAGAGGACTGAGTGGAGTCCCCATCCCTGGAGGTGTCCAAGGAGGGCCTGGAGGTGGCACTCAGTGCCCTGGGCTGCTGGGGACCAGTCAAAGGTTGAGTCCAATCTTGGAGTTCTTTCCCAACATCTGTGATTCTGAGAGGTTTCCTCCTTAACCTTCACAGACAATATTTATTATCCTTAGTGCATTACAGCCTTGAATGGAATTTCTGCTCTCCCATTCCAAACCACTTAAGAAAATTCTGTTTGTCACTCATTAAGCAGCTGTAGAGAACCACAAGAAATTATTAATACCACACGGCTGTGCAAACAGCAGGGAAAAAATGGTTACCACATTTTCCTCAACAAAATCCTTCCAATTAACATTTTAGTTAGGAAATTCACTCACCATGAAAGCATCTGCATTTTCTTAAAGGTTGTAACTCAGTCTTTTAATTTTTCTGACAGCATTTTTCACTGTGGTTCTATTGGAGATTAGATACCCAGCAGCAAGAAGGGAGACTAAGTGAATTATACTTTTAGCTCATACTTTATTCTCTTTACTTTAAAACTTCAGGAACTCAGGCATCCATTTCACCCATCATTTATCCTTGGAGACTAAGACAGCTTCAGGGAAAAAAGCAATTACCTACTATGAAAAGTCTAGGAGTTACAATTATGAAATAATAAAATGTCAAAGACACGTCTAATTTAGATATAGGGTTTTATACTTTTTAGCTCAGTGAAATGGTACAAAATATTCTCTGAAATTTTTCTATCCATCAGGTGGGATCACTCCTTTGACTGTGATACCAAATGCAAATTCACAAGTGCTTATACAGCAGATCTGAGCGTGCATTAGAAATCAGCCATTGAAAATCTATTTTGCTTACCTTGTCACCAATAATGGAATTACAGCACTAAAAAACACTTTTCCTTCTTGGATACACTAGGTAGAACACTTCTGTCCCCAGAGTGAGAAGAACTCAACTTCCCTTTAGTGTCTCTTCCTCTCAGTGCTTGAAGTGTCACTGACAGTCCCCACAAAAACAACTCAACCTCCCCCCATGGCCACCTCTGGTTAATTTGCTCAGCAGAGGAATCCTCATGATTTATAAACCTTTAATAGCAAGAAACAAATTCCAAAGGAGCAGCAATAGCAGAGTGTAACCAACCTTTTCACTGAAGTTGCCTGAGAGAAGTGATCTTTACTCAATGACACAAGGTTCTCTGGGATGGTCAGCTCCTGACCTGCAAACTCTGGCTGCTGTGCTGCCAGGGAAAGCCTTTGTGATCTCTGCATGGTGACAAGCAGCACTGCAAGGTGGCAGGGAGAGGGAAGAGATAAAACCCTTTATCATATAATCAGACT
Source organism: Cyanistes caeruleus (assembly GCF_971803275.1). NCBI lineage: Eukaryota > Metazoa > Chordata > Aves > Passeriformes > Paridae > Cyanistes > Cyanistes caeruleus. Next base: position 22,031,531 of record NC_141710.1, on the reverse strand, counting down.
CTGATAGTGCCAAGGTGTGGCAGTGCAGCCCAAATTCACAGCCTTGCACCTCAAGTGCTGCTGAGCTCCACTCCTGACCCTGACATGAACATTGAAGCCATAAACTTGCCCAAATCTGGCAAAAATACTTGTGATGCCATGCTAGACTGGGGAAGAGATCCCAGGTGACATCAGAGAGTCAGTCCTGCTGCTGTCCCCTGCACTGCATTGATGTGACAATGCTGCCTCAGCCCCTCCTGCTCCCCGAGCTGTCCCAGCAGCCAGGCCTGGATGGGGCAAGGACGACAAGGTGCAAAATAACAAGTCAGGGGAGAATGCTCAGGCAGTCCAGCAAGCAAACCTAGGGGAAAACATCCTGCACTGTCTCAGACATCAAGGTCTGTGGGGCAGGAGAGGGACAGAGAAGCCAAGGGACATCTCCAGGTGAGCCAAACCCTCCTCCTCTGCCTTGGAGACACCAGCACCAACGAGTTTCGTAGCAAAATTCAAGCTCGTGTTACAGCATCAGGAAAAAATTGTTTTGTCTGAGCCTCAAAGGAGCAAATTTAGCATTGCCCAAAACCTTGTTCTGTTTTGAAGTCCCAACCCTTGGGCACCTATAAGAAGTGGAGCCCATGGTGGTACAAAATTCATCCCAGGACTAAGTGAAGAAGAGGGGAAAAAGAACAGTTGCTTGTGGCCAAGGTTAGTGAATTGTTCATCATAAATTAAATTTATGCAGCGTGTTAAATTTCAATATTTGAAGGGTCTTTTTTCTTCTTTCAGACTGTTCTAAAATGACATCTAACAAGAGGAATGAGGACAAAGAAGCTGGCTTTAAAATGGAACTGGGCAGTTTCAGGGCCAACATTCTACAGCACCTTTTAACTCCTGTAAGAGAAACCAAAGGACCCAGGAGCATCTTTTCAGTCCTGTTTTTCAGCACTAGGCCGTGGCTCTGCTCCTGAACCACACTCCCCACTGTTTTCTTTCAAAAGCAACATCTGCCCAGATGTGTACAAGGAAAAGAGTAAAGAATGACAAAGTGCAGCAATGCCCAGGATGATTATGCACAGCTCAGGGAGTTCCCACAGCTCCCAGCACAAACTGCCTGTGCTGCTTCCCCAGAAGGTGAATCCTGGGGGAGGATGAGCCAGGCTGAGCAAAGCAAAGCAAGATTCTCAGGCAGAACCGCCAGGGCCTCCTCCAAAGGCAAGGGATAATCACTGCTGTGCCCAATCCAGTCATTACTCTTGCACATTACTCCAGTCTGAAGGGGAAAATCAAATAAATGTAGCAATCTAAAGCTTAGATTTGGGGCAAGTTGGTCTTGACAACCTTCTTCTCCTTCCCCACCCAACAGAGAGAGGCAGAGCCTCTGCAGAATGAAGAGATAACACCTGCAGAACAAACAAGGCTTCCCTGCACATGCAGTGTGAGATCTGAAAAGCACATTAAGAAGGAGCACTTTGGTGGCAATCTAGATAAGATCATGAGATAATGTTTAATCCAGGCTGACGCTATCTGCTCCTGCTGGCTGGAGACAAGGAAGGTCTGACACCAAGACAGATTTCATACTCACCACTTCTGTCAGCTCAACATAGAGCTTGCTCTGAGCTGGGCACCTGGCACATCTCACAGACTTGGACACAAATCTGTGGCTCAGTATTAAAGCTTCCAGCCACAAACAAGTCAGCCTAAGCTTTTTCTTCACTTCTTTCTAGGCTGAGGAAAATCAAAACAAGTGATTAAGACGGTTCTTTGCTTCATTAACAAATATACAAAGTTTTATTTTGTTTATTAGATTGGTTTTCTGTATGTTAACATTATCATAGCAGTTATAACCCACATTCACAGCAGAAATTTTCTAAGAGCATTTTGCAACACTAACTGCTGTATCAGAAATCCTTAAGAGAAACTTATCTTTTAGCTACTCAGGTAACTTGAATAATAAAGTGCAAAACCACAATAAAATTTGACAGACATATGTCCCAGCTCATATTCAGTGGAAAAGAAAGGTTTATAAGACCACTAGATATGGATTCACTGCACACAACAGAAGAGTGTGACCTGAAGACACAAATTTTCAAGTTTTCCCATTACCAGACATTGATTACAATGAATAATTTTCCATTACTTTTAAGGGTAACATATAGAAATCACAATGAGGTTATAAATAAAACAGAACACATTGGCCAGACAACCTGAAGCTTAGCCCTGTATTTGGTACCTTTTACCCAATAAAGGTTTTGGGAAGAACTGATGAACAGGAACAGGTCATTTCTTGATGAAATAGCCTCTGATTTGACAAGGAATCAACTGGCAAGACATGACACAGCAGCTTGTTTGGGACACAAGTCATAAATGGATTTTTTTATATGCATTTTTTACCACCCATAGACATAAACATGGTCTCATTCAACTAATGATTGCCAGCATTAATTACTGTCCTGCTCAATCCAAGGAAACAGAGAAATCTCAGAATATTATGGGAATCAAGTCCAATTCATAAAGTATCACCCAATCTTTTGTGCTCCTCTCTCTCTACAGCCACTGCTGCAGCCTCTCCAGTACCAAACACTCTTTCCAAGACAGATGAAGTTATCACAAACTCCAGGGGCCTTTCCCTTCCTTCTCCCTGACTCACAGATTTCCATGAAGCCCTTTGGAGCTACGACTGAAGCGAGCATCATCCACAGGGACACTACTCAACCCTTCTGCTTACAGAATGCAAAGATGCAAATTAAATATCACTCTAATTTCGTCAGCTAACATTGCTGTTCTTCTACCACTTGCCAGAAAATGACAGTTCAGCAGGCCAAGCTTTAAGAAACACCAGAAAGTTTGAACTATAAATCGATTCTGCATCCCTTTACTAAGCTCACTTTGCTAAGGACACAAGACACCACTGTCAGAACAGAGAACAGCAAGCTTTAAGGACCACGTCCTGCTTATAGCTCTATGTGTAACAAAAAATTGCACAACATACATTCCCAAAGAACTCATTTTTACACAATACTCTCCTTCACATTGCTCTATTTCACTACAGTCAGTGCTCTCATCGAGGAAACAATTCCATGCACAAATAGACAGCAGAACATCCAGTGCTATTTGGGAGGCTGCAGACTGCATTTCCCCCCTTTTTGATCCTTTCAGATCAGCGAATGCGAGGGCCCAGCTGTTGTACCTGGGATAAGGCACTTGCCCCAGATGAGCAGTACAGCACCAGGCCAGCGTGCCAGACAACCTGGAGGGACCTTTTCTTCACCATTCAGAGCCAAACAAGCAATAGTTCTGTAGCAATTGTGCTCTTTCAGACTGGACTGCTCCTCCTCCAACAGCTTGTGCAGCTGCAGAAGCTGCTTCACATTCTTCCCTAAACTTCCTAGTAATGGCCACAGATTTTGCAAACTTCCAGAGGTTTATTCTATTTCCAAATCAGCTCGAGGTGCACTTCCAAGGGATTCGTCAGAACTCATGAAACATCACCAGGAAATCACAGAGAAAATTTCCACCTGTCCAGCAGCAGCTTTTAACCATCTACACAGCCAAGGTTTGTCAGTCGAGGTCTCACATGATTTCAATTCCCTGAAAAAACAAAGTTGCCTTATGGCATGCATAGTATAGATATCACTAGTGCTACCTGGAAGAGTTCTAGCTCAAATCCTCCTCCCTCCCAAAGGGGACAAATTCAAACCCCCTTTTCTGAATAGTTTAAATTCAATCTTTGCTGCATATACTTCAAATAAACCTGCGCTCCAAACCTTGGAATAGCCTAGGAGTAAAAATCCTGTTAACTCACCACTAAGAGAAGAATAAGAAAGAAGTGAGATCTAGTTTCTATCAAAAACAAAAGCACATCTCACTTCTGGGTTTATTTATTACTTTCTCAAAGACATTTTAATATAATTATTCTGATATTCTGGTCTGGATAACAGCCAAAATCTCAGTTTTAAGGAAAACCCCTCATTTTACACTGATTTGAACTCCCGGTAGCTTTAAGCACCCAAATAATTTTAATTTTTTTTTTTCTATTGAATGAATGTTCTGCAGTTCTAGAAAGATGAGTTATGCACTTTTGTTCACATACAAAAAGACAGTCTAACAGATGTAAACTATTTATTGAATATTTGCCACCAATATTGTTAAATACATAATCTTGCAGTTTTCCGCTTTCAAGTTAAAATGTCAGAAACAGAACACCAAATATTTACAATTCTTGTAAGGAATGTTACATAATGACACATTAAGGCGTAAATTCTTTTGGCTTATAATTCTGAAAAGAATGATAATAGCAAAAAGTGATGCAAAATCTTTCTTGTGAGATTATGATTAAGCTACAATGTTTTACAAAAATATGGTGTAAGATGGCAATAATCCCATTCAAAATCCTGCATTAGGCCCCTCGAGAGGGGCTGATAATTTATACAGTCAAAACTTTAAAATTTACATATAAAGGTACCCTATCCACCATTGAAAAGTACAACTCTCAACATATACAGTTTTCAGGCCACAGTTTTGAAGGTCTGGAGTATCAAGTTGGTTTGATGAATTAGTCGGTTGGCACTTATGAACACATTTATTGCCCTGTGGAAAGAGAAGAATATTGCTTCAGACACTTCTAGAAACATGGCATTGGAGAAACCCAGCATCACAGGCATCCAGGCTTTGAGAACTGGAAGCACAGGGATGTTCCACCCTGTGCTGACCTACCTGCAGCTCCCTGCTGGCAGCCAGCCAGCCTCATCTGCATAGCTAATCCCAGAAAGGCTGTGTTGATTTGGCAGGAATTGAAAAAGATTTTGGCTCTCTATCATCACTGACATCTCAATCCTTTCGTTCTGGGATTCAGATAACCAAGGGAAAAATGTGGAGCAGATGACTGGGGCTTGGAACCAGATGATCTTTAAGGTCACAGCCATTTTCTCACTCTGTGATTGTTAAACACCTTTCAAAGCTGAGCTCTCCACCCCACCAGGAATTCCAGAATTGGCAGCTCTTCCCTCAAGGAATACAGAACGTGCACAGCAACACACTATTTTAGTTACCTTTCTGCTAAGAAAGGTGTGGGGTCACAGAATTTTTCAGCTCAGTAATGACGTCTGAGCATGGCTTGGGTTTGGTGCTGCTGCTTTCTGGGGGGAGCAGGGATCTCACTCCATCTGCAGCTCACGCAGGCTGGAATTCCTCCTGACTTCCCAAGGATAGGAAACACAGGCCTCACGGAATTTCTTACACTACTGCAAATAATTAACACACTTTGAGCTTAAGCCCACAGCACTCAGTACTTGTGTCCAGGAATCAAAGCTACCGAAACCTACATTTCTCATTTCGGTACCAAATTTAGCCTCGATTTCAGGAAAAGGAGAAAAAAACAAGAATGCTTTGATGGGAGCAGGATTGTACTCCCAGCTGGTCTCAAGACTTTTCTCTCCTTTAGTAAGCACCATCTCCTGGGTGCTTTCAGCCTTTGCCAAGCTCAACAAGAACGACATCAAAGTTGGTTCCATCTTTAAAACAGAAACTTTGGCACTGTCAGAATCTGAGAGGGACCCACTCATCCTCCAAAAGAATCACTACAGTGAATTCTACAGGAATAGTGACCTCACAACCCAAGGTGAAGACCTGGAAAAAGACTTCAGTTTGAAGACTAAAATGTTCAGTTAGAAAAAGATTCAGCTGAATCATTCCAGGTACTGCAGAGCACTGTGAGGGTCTATAAAGAAAGGCCAATAAAAATGTAAATCAAAGAGAACCCTGCACAGATGTTTTGTATTTGCAAATGATACTTCAAATAGGTAAATTACTTTTCTCAATAAAAAAAATCCATAATTTCTTTGTCCTTGTATATGCATTGAGAAAAACCACACAGGGCCAGGAAATTTAACTTCTCCTATTTTCAAATTCAAAACTAACACATGAGTGTTACATGGTGGCATATTTAACAAAATTCCCTTTCCTCAAAGGCATTACAAAAGAAACAGCATTTTAAAGCAGCCATAGTAATGAGAGGACATAGGTAAGGAAATAATTAGGCAACTCCTAAGAAAGGCAGCTTACACCCCAAAGCTTGTCTGATTTTCCTGCTAGTCAAAACAAAAACCTTTCATTACGTTATGTGAAAACAACAGGACAAAAGCATACTTACTTTCCATCTTTAAAATAGGTTTTCAGAGTATCGCTGAAACTTTTGGAGTATTTTACAAACTCTTTCTTTTGGTGCTCAAGTGCCTACAAAAACAAAAACACCAGGAGAAGAGTCTTAGCTCACATATTTCTTGGTACAGTTTCTGAGAACCTTGAGGTTAAACTGATCAGGAAATTAATTAATGCTACCTCAGGAATAAAAATTTTTGGTTTTTTTTTTTTCTTTAAAAGAAACAAAGAGAAATAATTTTTTTATCTAGAACTCCTGAGAGACCCATCATACAACCATTTTGTTGTTAAAGCATGGTGTCATTGACCAGCTAAGCTCTCCTACTCATCCTTTGATCCAAAGGATGCCTTCTCTTTTGCTATCAGAAATCGTGGATGCAGAGCTGGTGCACGTACCCGCCGGTTCTGGTACTGGTATTTCTTGAAGACATTATTTACTGTGTCAAGAAGCTCCTTTATTGCACTTGCAATGTCCCTGTTGGGCAAGAAAAAGAGAATTTGAATATCCTTAGGAGATCCCACGAAATGCTGGAATTTAATCCCTTTCTGGCAGTCAAGTATTTCTTAGGGCAGTGTCTAGAGAGGAGGTGTCAGACATGATGTAGGAGACCAAGGGCAGAGAGCCATAGCAGCGTCCTGGGAATCCAGCCTTGGAACCAGCAAGTTTGGTCAAGTAACAGCCTCATTGTTTCTAAGTGGGATTGGGCTCTCTTGCAATGTGAACAGTGCTGCTACATCTACAGAATTTCAACATTCAGGCCTAAATACAGGAAGTTTGACCTCTCCATCTGCAGCAAAATCAAATACTTACTTGATTGTCTGAAGAAACCTCACTCTGTCATTGATCTCATCTGGAATCTTACTAAGAATCTGTTTAAGTGCTCGTGCCTTTTCATTAAGATCTTGGAATTCAGGTTCAGGTCTTTCAATCATATACTCTGGCAGAAAGAACATATTCAAAACCAGCATTAGTTTGTCCTCAGGTCTGTAGTGACAGCTAAAAACACGACACAAAATGCACCAGGACTGCCAGGGTGAATTTGAAGGTGAGCAGCACAGAAACAGCCATGAGCAGAGAGCTGCAGTGAATAACCCCTGTGTGAATCAGGACAGTGCAACAATCACCTTTATTACTGCATGGTGGAAAAAGAGCCCATCTTACTTTATTTGAGACATTAAAGTCATCAAATTCAGTATTAAAATAACTTAAAGCCTGCAGTATATTCTCCTTCTGTGACAGTGTAACTGCTGCTTTTAATTTGAAGCAGGGGGAAAAAAAGAGGATGTTATATTCTATATTTGGCTTTTCGTGGTTAGCATTGCAAAAGGTGAACTATGCACCCATAAAAACATAGCTCTAAACATTCATTCTCTTTCTTTCCTTCTCTTATTAGTCAAGCATGGTTTTCAGGGAGATTTAATTTCTCCAGTACTGGCATTCAAAAATAAAATTTTTTTTCTACCATGCTGAAAAAATTCCACTAAGAAGCAAATAATCTCTTCTGAAAAAAAAAAAGAAATAGAGAATTGCATGTTCCTAGTTAACAGTGTAATTAAAAAGATAATTATTCAACATAGGATTTATTACCTTCTACATCATCAGCTGCCATACGCAGAAGAGACTCTGTGAAATTCACATCCACACTTTTTTTCTCCAGAATTTTCATGATGATGTCCTGTGTAAGACCTGGATTTTCTTTTTCAGCCTGTATAGCAGAGAAATGTTATTTTCTTAAGTATGCAGGACCTGGACATTGCAAGCACAAACATTTTCATGTAAGTTGCTTCAGATACTGCAGGACTTTGCTAGGAACTTTGAAAGCCCAATGGCTTTAGACCAGTAGATTACATTAAAAACATTTTTCCACTACAAAATTCATTTTTCTTGGATTACATCACTGATTTTGTATAAGTTACTTTTCCAATAAGCCCTTGCACTCAATTTGAGTAAGAAAGGTTTTAATAAATGTCTGTCCTGTTATATTTTCATAAACACCAAGTTTTGAGACAAAGATATTGTATCCCATGGAACTGAATTCACTCCAACACAGGTGCTACTCCCCCACCTTCCCCATGACATTTATAAATGTGCCTCTCATGAGTCACATCATATACTCAGACATCATCTGGGAATTGCTCTTTCAGAAAAAAAACAGTTTTTGATTGATGATATATCTAAGTACAGAGCTGGACTAACACTGGAGCTGTTCACATCACCTGTGCTGCTACCAAAATCCTGCTCTGAGTGGAAGAAAAATGAGCCTGGTGGGTTTTTTAGCTGGCACTACCATTTTTTTACCAACATCTCAGTTTAACATTATTTGCATCCAGCTTAGCTCCTTACCACCAATTGTGAAAACACATAAAACCAACCCACAGTTGTAGGAACTCAATTTAAGACTTGAGACCATCAAAGTACATTTAGATTTAAGTGCAGGAAGAGGGAAGTATCCCAGAGCTGCACAGCTCAGATATGTCATGCCTGACATTATTTTGTTTCAATATTTCAAAAGACCACCACTTCAATAAAGTGTAAAGGAATATCTGTATTTTCACTCTTTAGTTATACAATGGCAAAGTCAGAAGAATCTTTTTTTTCCATTTACTGATGGATTTCTACACAAACACTCAACTTCATCCACAAAAGAAATCCCATTACCATTCACTTTGTAAACCAATTTCAAAGTCTGCTACGTGCCTATTGCTCATGAACACCTATTCTCCAAATCCTGTGGGTTTATTATTTATTCACTGACTGCTCCCTCATTTAAGCTTTTGTTCTGTATGGACAAGAGTCTGTTTAAAATTGCTCACTCAGTTTTCTACTCATGACATCTGCAGACATCTCAAGCTTCCAGCTCATGCAATTGTCCACTTTATTTTTAGACTACTGGATCAAGGATGAAGTCTTAGATAAAAAGACAAGGAAACAAGAGAGCTGACCTTTTAGCTTCATCATACACAGCTTACTTTTGAAACAACCATTTTTCAATGCAAGTTAATTCTCACCTTAATAAATGCTGCTCTCAGTGTCTGAGCTGCAGACAGATTTACTCTTTCTAGCTGCAATAAAAGTTTAGAATTAGTTATTAACATTCTGTTGTTATCAGAACAAAATAAGTCAAATCACACCTTGCCCTATAAAGCAAAATGGAAAGGGGGCTTGACAGAAGCTTTCAAATTGCTGGTCTGACTTCAGAGATCCTTTAACCACAAAGGAAAGAGTTTCCCCCTCAAATGAAAACAAAAATCACTGGATGTATTTTGTAGCACAAGTCTCAAAACAGAAGATTTTGAGAACACCTTGGTAATCTCTGATATTCAGAGAAAAATAAATATCTTATTAAATTACAACCATTAGCAGTAAAATTAAAATGCATCAAGCTGTTCACAGGTTTGACTGTGTGCTATTTCCTGCCAGAGAATACCAGAGCTGCATTTTTGTGAAAATCCTCTGTTAAAGCTAAGAGAAAAGCTCAGGACCAAGACAATCAGCAACCTTTAATGAGCATGAAACTGTTCACGGCAAAATGGTGAAACAACACAGAGAGAGATGTGTTAGACAAAGCTTTCCCAAGATGGACAACATGCTACTGTGGCCACATTTCCCCAAATAAAGGGGATTGATTATTGCATTCCAAGGCAAATTGGAGCTCACCTCATTAAAGACAGGGTACATGACAGCATAGAGAGGCATGGAAACCATAGAAGTGGTCTCTGCTTCATTCTTCATCTCTTCCATTGTCATCCTCATTCAAAGAGCCACTTCTCAAGGAAAACACTATAGAAGCAAAAAACTCCTCATTCACTGGAATGTCTCTTCTTTTTCCTCGTTGTGCAAGAATACTTGAAGAACTTGGAAAATCTGTTGTCCTTAGGGTGTGTGAGAAAAGAGAAAGCAAACACAAATTATAAATGCTCATGAGGGACAGGTTCTAAACATGACAAGGCACAGATCAATGTGAGTTTTACTGCCAGAATCCACGGATTTCTTATTACAGGAGTCTAGTAAACAGGGAATGACTACTTGGTGTAACTTCAAAATCCTAACTGAAAGCTATTGAGTATTTTAAAGAAAAGGTGCTACCACAAGTGTTTTTCCCCTTCAAGTTCTTATGGAATCAATTCTCCTGAAAGCAGAGATTTCATGTGATATTTACAAAAATCTTGCCACCACTCACACGCAGCAGCATAAGGCTCCTGACAACTCCCATCCAGAGAAAGCTTGCACTACATGCTGTAACCCCAAACCTCATCCAGCTGCATTGGGATTATTAAAACTACCTATAAATACTCCATATTTTTGCACATGCACCAAGCTGTGATTCTGCTGGAGACTGGTGCCTACTTTCCACCCATCTGAATGTGAACACTACATCTTTGGTTTTATATAAGCTGAAGTCATGTTTCCACTCAGGGTGTGTCACCAGCTATGTTAACTCAATGGAAAATTATTGTTCCAGTAACTGAATCTCTGTTTTGGAAGTTCTCCACCCAGCCCAGCTCATCGTACCCAACATGGAAGGATCATTGCTCAGACCCAGAAATTATGTGGAAAAGAAAAAAGGTCACCTTACAGTTGATAAAAACCCCTTGTTCCAGCCTGCTGTATTTTCTATTAATCAGATTCTTTTAAAATATTTTATATTACATAATTGAGTTTAGAGATCTGAAGTCCAAGTCAAAAATAAAGATAAAAAGAAAGATATTAAGGGTTTTAACTTTTAGATTTGCTTGAAGTATTTAATGCACCAGAGGAAGGATTTTTCCTCCTAGCAAGCTCCAGACACCAGGCATTTGCATGTCTCTGTAATTTACTGACATTTTAGTAAGAAGTGAAAAGAGTGAAATGATAAGAAACAGCAGAAACTACTCCAGCAATCAATATCACTCCCTGGGAGTATGAACAGGTTAAGAACATGCCAAGACATTTCTTCAAGCCATATTCCCCATTATGCTCTGCACTGGCTGAAGATCTCGAGGCTGTTTAAATAGAAGAACAGGTATTTTTTGTCCAGAGCAGATATATAACTGTTTAGCCATAATTATACAAGTGAAATTTGTTACTGATTACAGTGAGCACAGAGAAGAAACTGGATGATTACAAATACTATGCATCTCTCATTTGAGCTTGTGAACAGTAAAAGCTGCAGAAAAATTAAACGTGACTACAGTAAAAACTTTATACAAATCTTCTAACATGGACTGCTTATTGCAAAACCTCGCTTTGTTCCTCTTGCTGTTCCAACCTCCAAGTGCCACAGATGAGCTGATTCCTCCACAGAAAAGGATTCCTGAGACTTTGGAAAGGGGTCTGGATGGATGAAATACTGCAATAATCAGGGGTCTCACAAATTCATCACCCACCCCTGGTATTTTACAGCTGTCAAGAACATGGAAGAACACAAGTGAATATGCATCATTCCTCAAAATGTTGAGTGTTTTCCCAAGAACTTGTTTCAGTTACATAAATTCATGCAAGGTCTGCTCACATGGGGGGAGGGAACTTGTCTGAACAAGTTTTCACTCCCTACTGCAGGTACAAGCTGTCCCATTTATTATCCATGTGCATTCCCTGCTGGATGGAGATCTGTTTGTTTTGCTGTTGAATTCCTCCTTTCTGGAAGTTCAGTAAATATCTACTCACACACCTGACAAGCACCACCTGCATTCACAGATTAATTTATAACAAGTTTTCATCTGTATTCTCAGAGTAAGTTTTTTAAAATAGTTAAATCAGGTCACTGAACATTGTTCTACTCCCCAAAAGATTTTTATCACAGGAAGAAGGGCAAAAAAGGACAAAATTGCCATTAGATATAATTACTTTGTTTTTATGGGTTGGCAGTATCCACACACACACAAAAGGAAATACTAAGTGAAATGATGGATTTTTATGATGATGAAAACCTATTACACTGTGAGCTACCATGAAGAACTCATTTTCTACTGAAGAACCATAAGCTATCGTTACTAATCCATGGTACAGTAAAACCCTCATATAAAAACAATTATACATTATCTATTACCCCTTTTCCAGACACTGACACTCTTAAAAAAAAAAAAATAAAATAAAATACAACGCTCAGATTAACACAAAGGATACCAATTTTGCAATTGAAGAGGTGGGTTTATATATTCATGCACACAAGAAATATTTTAAGAGCATCAAATGCTTTCATTGCCAAGGTATGAAAAGAAATATATTCAGTTTATCACACTGCCTGTTCATTATTTCATTATTCAGAAATCTTCCTGTTTTCCAGGAGATACACTAGTGC